>NC_051135.1:8071214-8340943 GCF_014839805.1 Manduca sexta | reverse complement strand
GACATGACATTTTATATAATTACTAAGAGCCTATTTCACAAATTTCAAGTAAATTTACTTTCCCGTTATTGTATAAAACAACTAAGAACGACTGGCACGCAGGAGTAACGTCAAACGTATTGCACTGCATTTTCCATGAGTCATTAGGTCAGTGCATTCATTACACTGGCCTCGTTCAAAATCTATGCATCCATCACAGCCGTTGACATCCATAATATGTATCGATCTGGACTGAACGTGTCGCCGCATAACACGCCTCTATTGAGATATGCTTCAAAATATATGTGGCTCGGTGCGCTTACTATGTTTACACGGATGTTACGCATAGCTAATATATGGAAAGCGCTACGCATGCATCGCCCCATAAACACAAGAAGCTACACGTGTTGCACCGTCAGCAGAACGTGACCACCATTGACGTCAATCGGAGGGCACATGAAACCGTCGTAGCAACCGCGCCGCATTCTTGGTCCAACATCGATCAATTATCAACCTATTTTAATTAGTAATAATTTCTTATATTGTAATTTTCCATTTATAATTAAATTTCTTATTTTAATTTTGGTTTTTGCGACCTCCGGCTGTGAACTTCGTAATTGGCGCAGTCGGTAGGATACTCGAATATATCCACGATAAATCGCAATCCGCGCGCGTGCGATCGGGTATCCAGAATCTACGGAAGCTGCAGCCGAGGGAATCCAGACTTCGATTCGAGCAAGAAATACCAGAAGCAGTAATGTTGTAAGTACTTTGAATCTTTCATAGTCCTTACCCTCCTATTTTATCATTATCCTCATAATATATAGAGACAGGTATAGTATATATCGTATATATTATACACAATATTTTTTTTATGATATAGTTAGGTGTAATCTTCCAAAATTTTCCATCCGAGAGAATTAAGGAACAGTAGGTTAAGTAACAGTAGAGTAACTCATAGGTTGGCTAGTATAGACGAGAGAAGGAATTTGGGCGAAAATATGGCTCAATCCGACGTTGATACCATTTACAAATCGCTTAGGTTAGTACCAGAATTTGACGGGAATCCGCATATTCTGACACGATTTATAAATTTGTGTGATCAGTTAATTTTGGCACATTTTAAAACCGAACCAGGGCATGAATTAACCAACTTAGCCTTATTAAACGGAATTTTAAATAAAATAACAGGATCCGCAGCTAGGCTTATTAACTCGAACGGCATACCTGAGAATGGAACGGTATCAGGAGTGCATTAATTAATAATTTTGCTGACCATCGTGACGAGACTGCTCTATACAGTGATTTGTCGCTACAGACCCAGGGTCTAGTACTCCTCAAGAATTTTATGAAAGGTGTCAAAATCTTTTTAGCACCATTATGACTTATATTTCATTACACGAGTCGATTGGCACTACTATAGAGGCAAAAAGGGTGCTTTATCAAAAACTCACCCTTCAAGCTTATTTGCGAGGTTTGAAAGATCCATTAGGGTATAGGATACGTTGCATGAGGCCGGAAACAATGGAGAAGGCTCTTTGTGCAAGACGAGCTTAACACATTATATCTCCAACAGAGAAATGAGGGAGGTTCAAATAAAAAAGATTGGCAACCATCCCCTACTCATAATTTACCGTTAAATAATTTTATTCCAAAATCCACTCCATTTAATACACCTTTTAGACAACCAATTGTTAATTTGCCGGGTCCATCACGTCAGCCTCAAATATATCAGTCAATGCAAGGGTGGAAACCTAACATGCAACCCCATACGCAAACACCACGTGGGCTCACGCGTACTCAACAGATGATGCGCGCTCCTCCACAAAATTACAACCCCCAAAGTAATGTGTTCAAATTACCTAATAAGCCTCAACCGCAAAGATCATTTAATTTTGGAAACACACCACGCCCGATGAGCGGTGTAAGTCATTTCGTTCCAAAAGTTTTACCACCAACCGGACACGATTGGATGAAACATGGTAATCCACCACCCAGTAATTATTTTAAAACGCGCGAACTGAATTTTAATGAATTTGATAACTACGCGGATTACTATGATTATGATTATGGTTATACGGACTATGATCAGCAATTCTATGGATATGATCAGTATAGTGAATATTGCTACCCAGAACAGTATAGTTATTCCGAAACTCCGATAGTAGAGGAGGTAGAACCATCTGATGAACATTCAAAAAACGAAAATTTTCAAAAGGAGGTAAAATTAGAAAAGCCAAAATAGAAGTTAACTTTCATATCCAAAGGCAATTAGGTTACATAGAAATATCTAACCCGCCGCTTAAATTTTTAATTGATACTGGGGCTAATCAATCATTTATAAGTCCCGAAAGTGTAAGAAAATATTTCCGTCATATTCCATTGAATTACGATCCATTCGAGGTGACGAATGTACACGCCACCAGCAAAAATGATTATTCAATCACTTTGCCATGCTTCTCGGAATTTAATGAGCGGTGTAATATAACTCTTTATGTGTATAAGTTTCATAATTACTTCGACGGACTGTTAGGTTTTGATTTACTAGACGTCTGGGATTCGAATATAGATTTAAAAAATAAATTATTAATAACGCGTAACGCACAAATACCTATTCAGATGTATGATTCTAGAAACGCTAATCTTTACGAAGATATTATACCAGCTCATTCCTCGAAATTAGTTAAATTACCGATTAATTCAAAAGATGGTGAGGTGTTAATCGAAAATCAAATGATCTGCAACTGTCTTGTTTCCGATTGCTTTACTAATGTAACTAACAGTCGTGGATGGGTAGAAATTATTAACCCTTCATCTAACGATATAATCTTCTCTATGGATCGTCCTGTCGAAGCCGAGGTGTTTAATATTGAAACCGAGTGTACTCCAATTTCATCGTATCGCGTTAATGAGGTATTATCACGCCTACGGACCGATCACCTAAATCCGGAGGAATGTGAAAATTTAAAGCGTCTATGTGCAAATTATGCTGATGTGTTTTATCTTGAGGGTGAACCTCTAACGTTCACAAACAAGATCAAGCATAAAATACGAACAACCGACGAAATTCCAGTACACACGAAAAGCTATAGATACCCTTACATTCACCGACAAGAGGTCAGAGATCAAATTCAAAAATGCTTGAACAAAATATTATAAGACCCTCAGACTCAGGTTGGAGCTCACCTATTTGGATAGTACCCAAAAGGCAGATGCTTCAGGAGAAATTAAATGGCGTCTTGTCGTTGATTTTAGGAAAGTTAATGAGAAAACGATTGATGACAAATACCCCATACCGAATATTACAGATGTGCTTGATAAACTCGGAAAATGTCAATACTTTACCACTCTCGATTTGGCCAGCGGATTTATCAGGTCGAAATGGACCCCGCTGATATTCATAAAACAGCATTTAATGTAGAAAATGGGCACTATGAGTTCTTACGCATGCCCATGGGTCTAAAGCTCTCCGTCAACTTTCCAAAGAGTCATGGACCATGTTTTAAAAGATCTGCAGAATACTGTATGCTTGGTTTATCTAGACGACATAATAGTTTTCAGTACATCCCTTCAGGAGCATATCATAAATTTAGAAAAGGTGTTCAAGAAATTACGCGAATCGAATTTCAAAATTCAAATGAACAAATCTGAATTTCTTAAATTGGAGACCGAATTTCTCGGACACGTAATCTCCACTGATGGTGTAAAACCTAATCCTAATAAAATTAAAGCTATAGAAAATTACGCTTTGCCTAAAACAACTACGGAAATCAAACGTTTTCTCGGATTACTTGGCTATTACAGAAAGTTTATTCCTAATTTTGCACGTGTAACTAAACCATTAACACAATGTTTAAAAAGGGTTCGAAAATTAAACTCGATGAAAATTATATTAATTGCTTTGAACACTGTAAAACATTGTTAACTAACGATCCCATTTTGCAATACCCCGATTTCACAAAAGAATTCTTATTAACTACCGATGCATCTAACGTTGCTATAGGAGCAGTGTTGTCCCAAGGCCCAATAGGCTCGGATAAACCAATTGCCTATGCATCTAGAACTTTGAATTCCAGTGAATGTAACTATAGTACCATAGAAAAGAGCTTTTAGCAATAGTGTGGGCGACAAAATATTTTAGACCCTACCTATTTGGCAGAAAGTTCAAAATTATTACCGACCATAAACCCTTGCAGTGGGTTATGAATTTAAAAGAGCCTAATTCGCGACTTACTCGCTGGCGATTAAAACTCAGCGAATATGACTTCACAGTTGTATATAAGCAGGGTAAACATAATACCAACGCCGATGCCCTTTCGCGAATTGAATTAAATAATGAACTTTTATCCATATTAGCTAATGCATCTGAAAGTCCCCAATTTAGATGATTCTAGAACCATCACAGCCACAGAGCAAGATGACAATTCTAGAACAGCCACCGCCATACCGCCAATGAGAACCCCATATTAGAAATACCTATTTCAGATGACCCTTTAAATAAATTTACTAAACAATTAATTTTCAATATAGTTGGTGACATTAAAGGTAGGCCCATCGTAACAAAACCATTTGAAACTCATACTCGAATTTCCATCCAACTTTCTGAGTTCAACTTAGAAGAGGACGTTATTAACGCCATTAAAGAGTACGTTCATCCCAAAATTAAAACTGGTTTACTCATCAATCCGCATTTAGCCATATATCAGATCATACCCATCATACAAAAACATTTAAAAATTCCGCTCTGAACCTAACACTAACCAATCGGGAAGTAGAAAATGTTAAGGAATATCTTAGGCAGCAGGAAATTATAAGTAAG
The DNA here is from genome assembly GCF_014839805.1 of Manduca sexta. Taxonomy (NCBI): domain Eukaryota; kingdom Metazoa; phylum Arthropoda; class Insecta; order Lepidoptera; family Sphingidae; genus Manduca; species Manduca sexta. The sequence continues at coordinate 8,336,145 of NC_051135.1, read as the reverse complement.
TACCACGAAGGGAAAACTAACCATCGGGGCATTAACGAATGTTTCCTTGCCTTGACCCATAGATATTACTGGCCGAAAATGAGAGAGCATATCACTAAATTTATAAACGAATGCACCATATGTGGCCAAGCAAAGTATGATCGCAACCCAATTAAACAGCAGTTTCAAGTCGTTCCGCCTGCCAGTAGGCCCTTTGAGTTGATCTCTTGGACGTGCTTACTATTCATAATGAAAAATTCCTAACCATTGTAGATGCTTTTTCCAAATATGCACAAGCTTACTACTTAAGGGATGGAACCGCCATCAGAGTATTACAAGCATTACTAACCTTTTGCACCCATCATGGCATACCAATCACTATAGTCACAGATAACGGGACGGAGTTTACTAACCAGCTAATTGCAGAATTTGTCAGAGTTCATAAAATCCAGCATCATAGGGTAGCGCCACACGCACCAAACGAAAATGGAATAGTGGAACGATTTCATTCCACCATATTAGAACATCTTCGTATTTTAAAATTAAGACAAAAATCCGAATCTATTATAAATCTTATGCCTTATGCCCTTTTGGCCTATAATAGTAGCATACATAGCTTTACAAAATGTAAACCGTTGGAAGTAATAACGGGTCATTTTGATCCACGTGATCCCTTTGACATAGATCTTACCTCTCACTTGTTACAACAGTATATGACCAATCATAGAGAACGGATGACCCAAGCCTATAATGTTATGCACGAATTGGGTAACGATTCTCGCCAAAATTTAACGAGCAATAGAAATAAAAATAGAGACCGAAGTCGAGTATTCTCCTGAGCAACAAATTTATATTAAAATCCATTCGCTGCACGTCAGAAATTAGCGCCTCGTTACACTCAGGATGTAGTAATGGCCGATCTCCTATCCATATTTATACTCGAAAGAAAAAGGGGCCTGTTGCAAAGACAAGGCTCAAGAGAGTGCCTAAAAGCGCCAAATTGTTGCAGGATGTTCCTGGTCATTCATCTTCTTCTGACGCCAGCCCTGACACAAGAGATAAAACTTGAAAATCTTGATGACGGGCCTGGAATTTTACCTTTAAATTAGGTCCCGCAAAAGTTATTTCGCATTACCACTGTTTCCTTCAAAATGTTAATTTACAAGACCTTAAGAGCAAGATCATGTCAGTTCACAATCAAATAGATAGCATTAGGCCTGAACTCACAATAAAACAAATTCATTATTCGAACCACATTTGGTTTACCTCAAGAATAAGCTTGTCAGTGTGTCAGAACAATTAGAGACGTTTGAAACAAATCGTGTCAAGAGAGGGCTCGTAGATGGTCTCGGGTCCATAGTTAAAAGTATTACCGGTAACTTAGACCATACAGACGCATTGTATTATAATAATGCTATTAAAACCCTTCAGGAAAATGAGAACAAATTAGTGTCGGAACTCAATAGTCACATTAGTATATCAAAGGATTGGAGTAATCAATACACAAAAATTATAGACAGTATTGTAGAAAACCAGCATAAAATAGAGATTTTAGTTAACAGAATTATTATACTGAGATTACGATTTAATAAAATATGCACATTTGGCTCAAGTATTCTTGATATTCAGTGATAACGTAGATTCAATCTCCCAAGAATTAATAAGGTTACAAAATGTATTAGCTTTTATAAGACGTCCACTATGCATCATTCAGTTTTAAATTTAAATGCGATACGTGCTATTATAAGCAAGTTAATCATTTTATATGGCAGAGATAGAATAGTTGATTTAGAAATAAGAGAATACTATAATTTAATTAAGATAGGTTCGTATTACGTAGGCAACAGAAATAACCATAGTATATAAATTCCCCATTGTTTTAACATATGATATATATAAATTATCCATTGTTCCCAATAGAAATCACGAAGTTATATCCCCTCCTATCCATTTCTGGTCCTTAATGAGAAAGATTTCAAGTACATAGAGGCTGAATGCCCGAAGTCCAGTAAATGGTATATATGCGAAGAGGAACGCAGCCTACGAAGTGCCCATCAAAGGATTGCATCCATCAACTCATCACCACGCAGCAGAAAACCGAAGCCTGTAACCCCGTCACGGTTTCATTAGAAAACTCCGCATACGAGGAATTGGACGAGAAACACTACGCAATCAGTCTCCCTGCAACCACGAAAGTACACTTTTCCTGCGAAAAAGACTCTTATAAGACACTTCAAGGCAGTTATCTTCCGGACGACGCAGGTACTGACCGGTCACGGCTGCTTCGGCAGGTACCTGTATCGGATCCGGGTGGAGGATACGCCCGCGTGTTTTTACTGTGCGGATCGGCCGGAGGACACGGTGGAGCATACGGTGGAGGTGTGCCCAGCGGGCTGAGCACCGCCGTGTTCTCACAACGGCCATCGGTGGCGGGAACCTCTCGCGTCGGGGCCTGGTAGAAGCCATGCTCGGGGCGAGAGAGAGTGGGACACCAGTCACCTCCTTCTGCGGAACGTGATGCTCGCAAAGGAGGTGGCGAACACGGCGCCAAAGCGCCCAACGTCCCATCCGTCACGGCAGACGCACAAGACGCGGGCGTCGAACATCTGCTGAGGATCGTCGGCCTCCGTAGGCGCGGACCGTCGGGTGACGAATTGGGTAGCCCGTCGCGAAACACCCTGGCCCGTGTGTTCGGCGCGTAGTGTTCCACGCGCGCCTCGAGCAGTGTCAGTATAATTTGCGGGCCCTTTAGGGCCGGTGCCTACCCTAGGTCTCAATGCCACCGGATCTTGGACCTAGGCACATAGGCAAAGGATGGAACACCGTAGGTTCTTAGTCGGTAATAAAAGTCTGACACGCCCTCCCGCCCATCCCAAGGCGGGAGATAGTCAACTGACGATTTACCTACGTAAAAAACAAAAAGGCAGTTATCTTTAATAATCCCGCAACATTGTTACCTGGAAACGCCTGATTTCACCATTTCAAATGACAATAATCGCCTAAGGACTACCACTGAAAATAATGGTTTGCCGAAATATAACGCCACTGTTCAAGTTGCCACACAGAGATAAGATTGAAATCAATAAATTTAAATCATTTACATACCGCAACCTCAAGAATGTCCCTACAATCAGCAGTAAAATTGAACAACGCTGCCACATACTGTTCCACTACAATAATCCCTATGTACGTGGTTATATATTAAGTGCATGCTGTAGAATTCCAGAAAACATGGAAATAATATTCTGAGTTTGTACTTCGGAATCCATTTATTTACAAACTGACATTTCTTTGAAACAAAACATTATATTAAGAAAAACGTACCCCATAACTACACTCCTCCATACTAAATTAACAAAACACTCAACTCTACAACTTAAAATGATAATACCTCACATTCTATAATCAGGAACGTTTGTTAATCTACACTGCCTAATAGGGCGTTGCCTGGGACGACGGTCGTTGGCTCATACGGTAAGGCGTCCTGAAATTCAGGTGATACCGGGGTGGCACTACCCTGAAGTTCCACTAATGGAGACCGCGTCGCGATCGGTCTACTGACCGGAGTATGAATTGCGGAATCGCACACTCTCTGCCCCTGCACCGATGATAAAGTGGCTGGCTCTGAACCTAGTGCTGACCTTAATCCTGCATTAGGAAGTTGAGACACCCTTTTCATGGAATCGCTAAGGATAAACTAGTTCTCCTTCCTAATTTGGTATTCATTTTTATGAAACTTCCTTTTAATTTGGTCTATATGCCTGTGAACTAACTCTCCCGGCTGCCTACAATCTCGTAATCAGTATTCCCTAAACATCTCTGAATTTTGCCTGAGACCCATTTGTCTCCACTCAAATACTGACGGTACCATACCTCTTCACCCTGATCAGAAAGATCTGTGTACCCCTTTCTAGCTCCACTTTGCCGTTGCTGAGCTTTCCTTACAAAATTCTCCCTGTCTGGCCTTAAAACGTCCTTCGTCCGTAACCGTCTACCTAACATTAACATTGCAGGGCTTTCTCCGTAGTCGAATGCGCAGTATTTCTATAGTGTAAAAGATAAGTATAAAGTGCTTTATCAACTTCTTCCTTAGCCTGCACTGCTTTCTTAATAACCCTCTTTAAGGATCGCACTGCATTTTCCGCGAGACCGTTTGAGGAAGGATGATATGGCGCCGAAAAACGTGATCTATACCATTAGATTTAAGGAAACTACCAAACTCATTGCACGTAAACTGGGGCCCATTATCCGTAACGATCTGCTTGGGTAGGCCCCATCTGCTAAAAGTTCACATAACTTATCTATGACCTTCGGTCCTGTTGTATTACTCATATGGAAAAGTTCCGTCCATTTAGATGTAGCGTCCACTACGATCAAGTATGTTTTCCCAAATACGGGCCCCATGAAATCTAAATGCAGCCTGGTCCATGGATGATTCGGCCACGGCCACATACTCGGAGTTTGCCGCGGCGGAGCATCCGCCTGAGCAGCACATATCTCACAACTACGACACATGCGCTCTATTTCTTCATCAAGTCCGGGCCACCATACGTAACTACGAGCCATAGCCTTGGATTTAACTATACCCATATGGGGCTCATGGAGCATCCTCAAAACTTTTTCCCTACACTTCACCGGAATCAATAATCTATGCCCCACAACACGCAACTCAATTCTTCATAGAGTTCATCTTTCCGATTAAAATAAGGTCTAAACTCTTCGATATCACAGTCTCTTGGCCAACCATCGCGCAAAAAACTCAATATCCTCGATAAAACCGGATCCTTACTAGTCTGTAGTTTTAACTCTTTATAATCTAACAATAAAGCCTGTTGAACAAAATGCAAATAAGTTTGTTCCGGCACAGTGACATCTTGCTTACTATTTATTGGTAAACGCGACAACCCGTCGGCACCATTTCTCTCCGACCTAACATACTCTATTTCAAAATCATAAGCAGATAAAATGATAGCCCACCTTTGCATACGACTAGCTACCATCGTTGGAATTCCTTTATGAGGGCCGAAGATCGATACCAACGGCTTATGGTCCGTTCTCAAGAGAAAATGACGCCCATACAAATACTGGTGAAACTTTTTGACCCCGAATATTATTGCCAACGCTTCACGATGTATTTGAGAGTAATTCTTTTCCGCGTCGGTAAGAGTGCGCGATACATAAGCTATCGGGCGTTCTCCCGTTCCGCTTGCCGCCGGTTGCGATAGCACCGCTCCAACTCCACGCGCACTCGCATCACAAGTCAGAATAAGAGGCTTATTTGGGTCGTAATGCGCTAAAACCTCTGTACTCATCATTAACTGCTTAATTTTACTAAAAGAACGTTCACATTCGGCCGACCAAACCCAAACCTTGCCCTTTTGAATAATTCGTAGAGCGGTACTAATATAGTGCTCATATTCTTTACGAATCTCGCGTAAAAGTTAATTAGTCCTATAAAAGATCGCAACTCCGTAACATTACTCGGTCTAGGTATTTTATCAATCGCCTCCAATTTCGCTGGGTCGGTTTTAATGCCGTCCTTATGTAAAACGTATCCTAAATACTTTACTTCAGCAACTAAGAAAACACATTTTCGGTTTTCAATTTCATTCCTTTAATATAAAGTCTCTCAAGCACTGCTTCTAAAGCGGCCAAATGCTCCTCCTTATTGCTACCTCCTATTATCACATCGTCTAAAAATACCTCTACATTAGGAATTCCCTTTACTAATTCACACATTATGCGCTGAAAAATGCCCGCACTAGACGCTAGACCATAAACTAATCTATTATACTGAAATAAGCCGCGATGAGTATTTATCACAGTATATTTTTTGTTTCATCTAACTCTATCTGGTTATAGGCCTGGGATAAATCTATCTTAGAAAAATATTTAGCCCCGCCTAGGCGCACCAATAAGTCATCAATTCTCGGTAACGGAAACCTATCTACATATAGCATAGGATTAACAGTAGCCTTATAATCCGCACAGATTCTCAGAGAGCCATCCGCTTTATTTACCGGTACCAGAGGAGACGCCCAGTCGGAACAATCGACTGGCTCGATTATTCCATCGCGCAGCATTCTATCTAACTCTGCGTCAACACGGTCGCGCAGTGCGTAAGGCAGTGGCCGCGCACGATGGAACACCGGAACCGCCGATTCCCGTAATTTCAACGTCGCCTTACAGCCAGTGAATCGGCCCAAACGTCCATCAAACAGCTTGTTATATCTGTCAAATAATAAGTTTATTTCTTTATTAAAATGAGTCCGATCAACATTACAATGGTTTACATTCATATTGGTAAATAGTGGTATTTTGATATGTAGTTCAGTTAACCACTGCCTTCCTAAGAGTGAGGTAGTACCTCCTTTTACCACACACAACTCTAATCGTTTAGTTTGTTCCCTGTAACGTACTAGCGGATTAATAACCCCTATGGGTTTTATACTTACACCATTATAAAAATTAAAACTATCTTGTGCGGCTTCAGTTTTAGATGATTAAAATACGCATCATAGGTGCTCTTACTAATGCATGACACAGCTGAACCCGTGTCTACTTCCATTTGTATAGTACAACCATCAATGGATATGGGCAAACTCACCGCCTTATAATTATTTAAACATAACTGGTGAAGGTTCTCTTCTACATCCGACTGCTCTTCGGCATTTTCCCGTTGATTGGCTTGGCCGTGGTGTATTCCTGTGCGACCCTGAGATCTTGCCACCGCTGGTATTACACTTGCTCGAGTCTTCGATGCCGCGACAAATCGGCACATTCGCCGTAAGTGACCAACAATTCCGCATCTTCCGCATACGAAGTCGCGGTACCTACAGTCTACATTACCATGATCTATAGAACCGCATCGGCCACAACCTGTGCTGCGGACTCTGTGCCCTGTCCGCGATCCGCTATTTCCGTGAACAAAAAGACCGCCACGAGCCTTCTTTGCACGCTCATGCGACGCGAGTAAGTGCACTTTTCCCTCTGCAGTCGTCGGTGATTCCGTCACTTCCGCACTCAGAACCATCACAGCCGCCGCATCTCTCTCCGCCGCTTCTAATGAGCTCGCCAACATCACAGCTTCCGGAAAAGACAGAATACCGTTTTCGGCAAATAGACGCTGCCGATTCACCTCGCTTTTAATCCCACAGACAAATTGATCTCTTAAATTTTCGTTCAAATTTGCTCGAAATTCACGATAACGTGACATTTTTTTTAATTCCGCCACGTAAACGGCAACAGTTTCTTGGCTTTCTTGTCTCCTCTGCCTAAATTTATAGCGCTCCGCTAGAGGCGATGGTGTGGGTTGCAGATGATTCCGCATCTGCTCCACCCCACTTTTTCGTACTCGGATTCTGAGGGTTTTTTTCGGACTGGATAAATTGACTAATAGTTCATAGGCCTCTTCGCCCATTACAGCAATTAAAGTTGGTAACCTCATGTCTTCTTTCACATTATTTACTTTGAAATACATTTCCAGTCGGTCTATATATGTTGACCACGTACCATTTTGTACGTCGAATTTTGATACCTTTCCAATCGACATTTTAACACGCTATACCCTTCCTCCGAGATAACTTATATACAATATGTTCTCAATTTTCCTCGTCGCCACTGTAGAATTCCAGAAAACATGGAAATAATATTCTGAGTTTGTACTTCGGAATCCATTTATTTACAAACTGACATTTCTTTGAAACAAAACATTATATTAAGAAAAACGTACCAGCCAGTACACTACACATGCGCACTTATTAGTGGCATACTTTATCGCAAGTATCGAATGAAACAAGCAAAGGCGTCAACAGAAACTTCCGAACGAGGACAACCTGATCTTCAAGGAGTCTATGCGTGTCCAGCGGAAAGAAGGGTTGACCCTAATCAACCCCCAGCTCAATTTACGACAAAAGTCTTCAATAGTCGCTGTTCTTCGGGGGGAGGTGTTACGCATAGCTAATATATGGAAAGCGCTACGCATGCATCGCCCCATAAACACAAGAAGCTACACGTGTTGCACCGTCAGCAGAACGTGACCACCATTGACGTCAATCGGAGGGCACATGAAACCGTCGTAGCAACCGCGCCGCATTCTTGGTCCAACATCGATCAATTATCAACCTATTTTAATTAGTAATAATTTCTTATATTGTAATTTTCCATTTATAATTAAATTTCTTATTTCAATTTTGTTTTTTTTTGCGACCTCCGGCTGTGAACTTCGTAATTCGGATATGTTCAAATATAATAATGTTTTTAGACGGTGACTTGAATGGAAGAGTCCGTTGGGAACGAACTGCCAAGCAATTTGTTTGGGTTACCGCACTCAATATTTACTTTTTAGGATCGTTAGCAAATATCACTTATAGCAGTGGTTTCTAATTTCAATATTGTTACGGTAGCACAGCGCTTACAAGTGGTCGAGAGCTCGCAGAGATCTATGTTAAAACTAATTTTACCCTGCCTTCAAAATGTTATCAAAACAAACAATACAAGCAAATACAAACATCTTTAATCATAAATTGCACAATAACGTTACAATTTTGTTAGCTCTGTTACTTTTTTTTACGATCCTATAATTAGGATCTTTGTTACCCCTGTGAAAGAGCTGATACCCCCGCGGAAAATACTCCCAGGTAAGGTACCCAGGTCTTAGAGCCTGTGTATTTCTTGAATATGATATAGAGCGACTAAATATAAAAATACTGTAATATAACTTCGAAACTAGTGGTAGGTGATCTAAGGATTTGCATTAATCACCATTTAAGTCTTGATAATATATTCCACCCTACTAGATTATGTACGCAATTGCCTGTTTTTCGTAATATTTCCAAATACATCTACAAACGGCTTACGTAAATCTTTTAAGATAAATGAAAAGGGTTAGACAATATTGCAGACCCAAATCTGTCAATAAGATAAATAAATGCTAAAGCTTGAAGTCAATTTAATACTAGCCAATGTATTCGAAACAAATTGGCTGTTGTAGAATTTTCTAGAATATTTTATAGTTCACGGTTACTATGGTAGTAGGTTGAGAGGTAAATAAACTGACACGTCTCATGCTCAGGTCATACTAACATCAATGTCATTAATTATCGGATTAGCCAAGACGAAGCGTATTGCAGTTGTAGTCAGAATTAACGGAATCATTTAGTAATAGCTTTTGCTCGCAGCTTCGCCCGCGTGAAGAAGTTTTCCGGGATAAAAGTTCCGGTCTATATTTTCTGAGGTTAGAATCCTTTCTATAACCTTCCCTAGATCGCGATAGGCTCCTGCCTATAACCTTCCCTAGATCTTAAACTATCTTCATACGAAATTTCATAGAAATCCGTTCAGTAGATTTTGAGAAAATCGATAACATACAGATAGACAGAAAAGGGTACTTTGTAATATCTATTGATGCCAATTCGAAATTGGACACTTAGCTTCAGAATTATTTATTATTGTATTTTTACTCTATATTTATTCCGGTAGTGTGAGTGAACCTTATGGTCCGAGAGTTACACAAAATACAGATCCTATCCCAAACAAAGCAACATTCAAAAGAAAATTGAATTAACAATTATTTAAAGTTCAAAAGATATTTTAGAATTTTTATTCTTATTTCAAATAAATTGTTTCTTAATATTTTCCGTTTTAACATCGACAACATTTTATAATCCCAAATCTAAAATGAGACTGGAATTGATCAAAGAATTTTATAAAATAAGACAGCAAACAAAATTGAATCAGTAAGATAAAAATGGCCGCCATTACAAGGGAACACGCATAGTTAATTACAAACAAATAAACACGGACAAACATCGTCAAACAAGCCCGGATACCACACGAGTATAAAATATCACTGGCTATCAGAAAATATATTGAAAAAAAACATAACCAAACAAGCACTCGTAAAGTACGGCGCTGCGGTACTAGCTCCGCAGCGAATTCAAATGAACGCTTGCAATTAACTTGTTTCAAATCGACTATTCCAATTTGCTTGGAAAGAAATATGTGATGTACGTTTTTTGTGATGTGGTTTTGTGAGTGGTTAGTTATGGTTCGTGGATTTTGTACTAGAAATGCTTTAATATTTAATTTAGTCAGCATTAATAACGGTCATTTTGACATTGTGTTCATAAATTAAACAAAATACGTTCATGAAAATAACACTTTAGAATAAGTTACTTGCACCGAAGATCTGCAATAAAAAGTATAAATTTCAAACAAAGTAAATATCTCTTATGTTTACGCGAATGTTAGACATTGAAATTAAACTAATTTTCGGATTCTATCGCGGTTTTTTGTATTGCCCCCGTGACCAAGAACGCTGCAAAGTCTTCGAAACGTCGGGAGAAAAATAAAATACAAATAAGTAATTTAAATTTTTCACGCTATAATGCCAATACTAGAGAATTTATCGCATTATACTTTAAGTCAGAAATACTCCTACAAACACACCATATTCGCACTAAACTACAAAATGTTAAACAAATCAGTTGAGTAAAAATAGAATTTTTGATGAACTTATTCGTTATTCTTGGAAGATTTTTGACACCATGTTAGCAGAGGTAATATAAACTCGTCTTATTGCAACAATTTATACTTCTACTACTATTTCAGACCGCATAGCCCAATGTCCACCCAGAACTTACTCCGCCCCTACTATTGGATGAAAAACCGCGCCCCTGTCAAAGCGCCAGAGCGTACAACCGGCAACATTTTGTCTTGTTTGTTTGTCACTGTGGAAATCGTTATTTGTCATGATCCATATATACAAATACGTTACAGATCTCGTTTGAATTGTGGAATTTATTTTTGCAAGCTTGGATATGCACTGGTTGGCAACACTATCAAGGATAGGTTTTTGAAATCTATGTTGTTTCGCGTTGACTATTGCACAATATAAAATGTAATTGACGTTGTTTACCTGAAGATTTATGGTACGTTTCTGAGACCAATTTATATGGTCAATTATTAAAAAATTATTAAAGTTATGATAGAAATTGCCCTATTGTTCATTCCAGGTTATTTACAATTGAATTCATTACAAATTGACTGACTCAGTGGCGTAATTATATTGCGTGAGTGTTATGACTTGCTCTGAGATCTCGGTTTCGAATCCAGGGTTCAGATATTCAGTTTCTTTCCTCTACCAGTCCGTTGCCTAGAATGCGTGCCTGATATAGCGATAAACTCGCTCCCCATCACATCATGGGACGGAACACACACGGCGAGAATTGAATGCCGTAGTTCCACCTCTCCTTACCACTTCGGGGATGTGGCGTTATGTATATGATTTTGATTACAAACCGACAAAACCACCCAAATGCCAACTAAAACAGCAGTAGACACTAGGAAAAAGTTGAGTGAAATTGTTTTACCATATTTATATTTTAACCGGGGTACGAGCGTCTCGTTAGCTGTTTTTGTTTTTGTCGGAACACTACGATGAGTGCGACGTGTGGACATTTCGCGTGATAAACGGTTTTTTCGTTTTGCTGTGGCTTGCTATGTTAAAATTTCATTCCCGTGTGTTTTAGCGTGCGCTTTATGAGTTTCTGGTGGTTAAGTAACGCGTTTGGCTAAAAAAGTTAAGATATGTTATTTTGAGATGTTCTCGCTTGATGATAAACGTAATATCCGTTCATTATTATATTGAAACTATATTGTTCCACTGCTGGGCACAGGCCTTCTCTACTACTGAGAGGGATTAGGCCTTACATCACACTGGCCTGGTGCGAATTGGTAGACTTCACACACACTCAAAGATGGCACTGCCCGATGGTAAGCGATATAACCGCCCATAAACAGTAGGAACACCACCCAACACTTTAAATTACAAATATTGTTTCATATTTCACTGCGGTCGCCATCCTGAGACATGAGATGTTAAGTCTTATGTCCAGAAGTTACAGCTACAATGGTTTTCAAACCGTAACAAAACAGTGACTACATTTCTGCTTGGCGGCAGAAATAGACATCGCAATGGTACTTAACCAGGCGGACTCGCACATATGAGAGACTTACCAGTAAAACAGCAGTACCAATAATACAGATAAACCTTTAAACTTATTTATGCAAATAAAATAAATCCATAACAAACTAAAGTTTATTGCACACAATCAATGTTTATAAATGCAAATCCAGCGCCGCGGTCGCAAATAAAATTTTATGAGTAAAAATAAAAACGCTATCAAATGCTCAAAAAGTGCTCAATTTACTCATAACTGCAAATTCAATGGAATAATACTGTAACAAGGTCTCGTAGCGAGAGGATAATTTCAATTATCATTAACAAAAAGCAAAAAGGTTGCAATATGTTTTAATATTTGAATGCATCGTAACAATCAATATTGGGCCAGAAGTACCCAAATTATAATTTCAAGTTTTGTGCTACTTTGACACAGATTTTACTATTGTCGTTTCGACTCCGCTCCTCAGTAAATTTGACTGTAAATAGTTAAACTTCAAATTTAATTATGTATTAATTATAATTGTTTGGTGTAACGATAGTTATATAGAGACCATCTTGGAAGATCATCATAAGAGTTGCATTACAAGTCACTAAGAATTTTATTTTCAATAAATTTCGCTTAACCCATTCCTATCGCTTAAAGTTAGTATTGTAATTGCTTAAAAAATATGGTTGATGGTAATCTTTGACTTCGTATGTCACCAGGTACATAGAACCCCCCTCCCGCTCCTACCACATAGTAATCATCGACTCTACTTGTCTAGTACATGACACTTTATACATTGAACCTAATTTTCTTAGAAGGGGTAACCCCAGCATAATGTTGAGAACCTCTCCCAGCAGCGGGCACCTAACCAATTCAGCTTGAGTGTATAATCCAACGGCGCCTATTAACTACGCCAATTTAATTTTCTCCAAACAACCAAGTTAGCTGTGAATGTTCTTTCTGATGAGAGAGCAAACACTGATACCTTCTAGAAACGAAATTTAATAACATTTCGACATTTAAAAATGTTATCGCCTTGTTTTTAAGAATTATATCTTTTCGTATAATTTAAGGTCACGCTTTTTCTTAAAGGGTCAGGCAGTGTAATAAAAACTGAGGTTAACCAGTTTATGTCCTGATAAGGAAGTTGGGCTAATCAAGGTCTTCGTGTTATGTATAGGGACTAAGGACGGACGTGTTTATAAAACGGTGGAGTTTAAATTATTTCATAATAAGTTACATATATATTTATTTATTGACTTTTTTTGCATACAAATAAATTAAATAAAAATAGCACAAATGGCGGTCTTATCTCTCTAGACAATATCTTCCAAAATACTATGCGATGGATATAGGAAACGAGGGGGCAGTCTAATAAATATAATAATCATCAGCCGCGGGATGTACTGCTGAACATGGGCCTCTCCCAGAGATTTCCAGATCGACCTATTGTAAGCATAAATATATTTTTGAATGAAATAATAATTTAGATTCATTAAAATAATAACTATAATTCATACTTAATACTTGCAGGCTCGTCCGGAAATATTTATCCATAAACACATAACATCAGTACTCTCATCTAACCTTCATTTCCGTTTTGATCAAAAGCCCTCGGAATGATGAATTTCGCCATTAAATAGTAGAAATTAGTTAAAATTTAATAAAAATAGAATTATTACAATTGATAACCAATAATATCATTACAAGTCTATGGTGTTAGACCATTATAATTATTGGAACTCTAGTTAAAATATAAGCTATAATAATCAAAATACAGTAAGGAAAATAATGCTCAGACGTCCCACGCACCGTCACATGCCTATTTCGGTGTTTGAAAATCAAACAGACTCTTCGGATTTGCTTTTCATCAATGAATTATAAAAATATTTCAGTAAAACGTTTAATATTGTTTTTGTATATTCGATAGAGTAATAAATAAAATTCATTTTCCAATAAAATATTCTGTTCATTTATTTTGGAACTTAGTATCAGTCTGAGAACCGAAAACGGCGATAGCCTCGTTGTTTGTGGAACGGACTGCCGAGACGAATGTCTCCAGGTTCAAATGCCAAGGGCACACACCTCTGACTTTCCTATAAAATTATGTGTGTATTCTTTGTGAATTATCGCTTGCTTTAACGGTGAAAGAAAACATCGTGAGGAAACCTGCATACCTGAGAAGTTCTCTATAGGAATTTTGGGGGTGTGAAGTCTACCAATCCGCACTAGGCTAGCGTGGTGGACTAAGGCCTAATCCCTCTCAGTGGTAGAGGACACCCGTGCCCGGCATTGGGACAGTATATAATACAGGGCTGGTATTATGATATCAGTCTGAGATAAATAAAAAGCAACAAACACAACCCTGTCTTAAGTTGCAAAAATAAAATGAAATAAAATCTTTACGAAGAGACTCAAAGGCAAGTGGAAGTTGTAATGACAACATTCTGACAACACGGAGTCAAAGCGTGTTTATGTAGCAGCCGGTTATTTCATTACTAGAGAAATATGAATTAATTTCTTCATGGCCGCCTTTTCCATGTGTGATAGTGATGGGGTGGTGTCGGTGGATCTGCTCGATTGATTCCGATTTTGAATCTGAAAATGGCTTTGACAAACTGAAATGGTAGAAAGTCTAAATACATAGCAAAATAATATTTTTTGTTTATACGATTATTTTAAAATCTTGTTCTCATCCGTGCCACTATCTTATTTATTATCACGTCAATACTTTATTCATTTTACTGTTTTACTAGGTAAAAATACGCAATTGAAGATACCTACAATCTTGAAATCAATGAAAACTATAAACCTTTTTGATAACCAATAGTTCCACTGGAAATGTGTTGAAAATGTATCAAACTAGATACACTTTAACGGCGGTTCCTGCTCCTATGCAGTGTAATCAGAGAGAGACAACACTATCGACATTGCCGACACGTCCCATCCCTAGTTTAATTGTAAATTTCACAGTGAAACAGCATTAGTATTTAATTAAAAGTTGTCTCGCGCCACGCTCCCCACTTCCCCCTAGCTTGCGGTTGACGCGCCAGTTTCATAAAATCTCAACGAGTTGGCTGTACTCGTGTGCCGTTATCTCCAACATTATAATTATATTTATATTTATAACTTATTTCGTTTGTGTTGGATGAGTTAATTATGAATTGTTGAAGTTATCTGTGAGTAGGTCTCAGTACAGTATGATTTTTTTAGTATCGGAACCTGCAGTCAACGCCGGAGGAAACCTGCTAATGGAATACTGGAATCCCTGGACTGTAGGGCCCTAGAGGAAAGGGAGAGGATATCTGGGGAATAAATTGTGGGGGAAGGAAACCCTCATAGGATGGATGAAGAGGGGAAGGCCAGGAAATTTTCGCGAGCCCTCATAGGCCTCAATGTGAATTAGCAGCCATGAGGTATACACATTTAACTGTGTGCATAGGGCCGCGACAAATGTCGCTTCGTTCATGGGCGTGCAATCGGTGTGGACCGAGCGGACAAAATTTGCCTCAGGGGGGTGGTAGTAGTCTTTCTTGAAATGAAATGATTTATTTGAATCTGTAAAATGTTATACATTATTTAGATTCCGTCAATATTAACTCTACCGCCACTTCGGAAAGCAATTTTCACCAGAGAAGAACGGGCAAGAAACTCTGGTGTTGCTCTTTTCAATCAGTTTAGGGTAAAGTGATGAATTAATAAATAATATGAATGAATTAATTTACAGTACATGATAAAGTGAGAAGAGAAAAAAAAAAGTCTTTTTAACCTAACTTTCGTTTGTTAGCCTGACAGGGCTCGGCTTATACAAACAAACCGGACTTTTGGGTGAGGGCTTTAGGCGGTCGCAACCCTTGAAAATTAAGCGACCATACTGAGGGCAACCTACTAACGGGTCACGAACCTCGGCTCAGGAAGGTCACTGGGTGAGGATGAGACATCAACGATAAGAATTAGGGGGTGAGAACTATGAATAAATGTTAGTATGACCTCTGGGTCTATAATTTTATCTTGTCTTTTAACTTGCTTTTGAATGCTGGGAAGGTTTCTATTGCCTAAAGTTCGATGGAGTTATGCCTAAAATTTTAACGACTTCATTCCCGAAGGTGCTGATAAAGGTGTAAATCATAAATGCATATCTGTTTCCAAGCTAATGAAGGAAATACAAATTCCAATCTCGCAAAGCTAAAGTATTTGAAAAAAAACTACTGTTTTGTTTACTAATCTGGGAATTAAATTCACAATGCCATAGTTCTTAATATACAATTATAACACTACACCAATAGCGGTTAATTAACTCGTGAAGGCTTTATACCTAAAAACATAGACATGTTTATCATGCATCTAATCGTAAATGGATATTATTCATGACCGCGTTCCATAATATACGATGTTTGGGTAAAAAACATGAAATATGCATGGTCAAACGTGAATAAATAACGTAAAACAAACTGCTATAAATGTTGACGGGTTTTCGATATTACATAATATTAACTATTATATTTATCACGTCTCAGGATGGCGAGCGCAGTGGAATACCAAACAATATTTTGTATTTCAAGGTGTTGGATGGTGTTTCTACTGTTTACGGGCGGTCGTATCGCTTACCATCTGGCGAACGGCAAGCTTGTGTCGTCATTCACAGTAATAAAAAAAAAAAAAAAAAAAAACCTTAGGACCTGTTTCAATATTCAAGGAAATGTTATCCATTACCTTATCAGTCTAATGTTAATATGATGTAATGGTACTCACGCCTTATATCTTTGAAGGAGTAGGTAAAGAGGCTCGTGCACCCACGTTCCGCCATGTGTTTTCCGTTCTATATATTATTGCGCGTTCATACACCAACGAGATGGACCGACCAAGTAGAATCCCTCTCAGTAGTAGAGGAGGCCCGTGCCCAACAGTGGGACAGTATATAATACAGGGCTGATATTATTATTTATAAAAGACTCATCGTCCTCTAAATTCTACACAACCGTAACAGACGCGCTGGACAGAAGCCGGTAGAGGCAGATCATCCAGATACAACCCTGATGCTGACCACGATCCTTAGATATGAGGGACCGACCAGAAAGATTCCGTTCTATGACGTGATAGTGGCGATCCTATATCGGGTACAAATTCCGGACTGATTATAAGCAGAAATACTTAATATCACTGCCCGATCCGGGAATCGAATCCGAGATCTTAGCTCTGCTATCGTAGCGTATTGCAACTACGCCACCGCAGTCTAATGGATATATGATTATCATTTATATAGGAGAACAGATGATAATGATATCTTACGTTTTACGAATGTTAGACTGAAATACACGAAGACAGAAAATTATAATAAAAAAATCGCGAAAAAATCTGCAAAATAGGTTTGTTTTAAAAACAGATGATAATTTTAAATAATTTTATATTTCCTCTTCTTAATATACTAGCTATTACGCACGACATCTTTCGATATACCACTTAACATCATAAATCTGAGCCAGTTTAGGCCTATGTAAAATTAATGATATATTTCATCCAATATAAGTAAAATAATTTCACAAAAGAATGTCTTTATGACATCAATATTAACATTCCGCCAGCGTACAATCCGATCGGTCCATATTCTTCTCATCGCAGGAGATTGGGCGTCTGGGCCAGTGGGCCGGGCGTGTAACACGGCAAATTTTAAAAAGATCAATGCCTAATAATCCAATATCCAATGAATTGGCTGTAAATTCGTGTCGGACGTGTTCTGAATGGAGACTCTAAGAACAGTCTGCGGGATGCTTTTGCTTCAAGGTTATAGAGTAGGAGACGGCAGAGACGTGCGGACTGCGTTGGAATATAATTAAGTATAGTTTTTGTTACTCTTGTTAGAGAAAGAAGGAAAGAAGAAACATTTATTCGCACTACTGGAATGGACACAAACATTTTTAACAAGATAAAAAAATACATAGAGGTTTCGGGCAACGTGCATCCTATGATACTGCCGAAAAGGTTTCAGTTCGGCACCAAATGCTGGGCAAGGCCGGCATAGTGTGTGCAATGTTGACTTGAAATATTATAATGATTAACCATAATCCCTCAAATTACTGTCTTACCAGGAACCCGCAATTCGGCGGGACAACTGATGGTTTTGTTTTTGAAAAAGGAATAGAATAATCTAAAATGAGCCTTGTTTTTATAATTCTTAAAACGATTTATTAAATGCAAACAGAATTTAAATCAGGTGTGGGTCAAGAAACATAAAATGTTACCAGAAATTCTCATATAAACTAAGCTAGCAATAAGTAAATGTTACTTTAATGTTATTGATGTGAAAGTTTGTCAAAATGTTTGTTAGAAAGAAGCGCAGTAACTGACCGCATTTGGATGAAATTTGGCAAACGGATAAACCATGTTCTGGATTAACACAAATGCAACTTTTATCACAATAATTTGCTCCCATAGGAAATGAAGCATTTTTAATCTCATTTTTAAATAGATGGCGCTGACATCGCAGTGTTTCAGGGTCTTTTGTAAGTGGTAAGGATTTTTAAGAGGACAAAGCTGCGAATACCTAGAATTTTTATATAATCATCCCCTTAAGTCTATTTAACTCGCCTGACAGATTAGTTTACGTCGCTGTGTGGATTCAAAGCTTACTAGGAACCCGATGAGAAATCTAGCTAATAATAAATAAGTTTTCACTAGTTAACTGCTCTGTGTCTACATCTAAGTAAGCGGACGCCCGGCCGCGCGTCGCGAATGTCAATTCCTAGAAAACGTTACTGTAGAGAAACAAAAATGTCCCTAGGTAAACAGCGGAGATCCAAACTCCCTTTGAATGAAGGAGATGTCTCTTAATGCAGTTCCTTAATAAGATAAAGTGTTCAGTGAAGTTTATTGACTTGCTTGGACTGCTCGCCAGATGATATTTGATCAAGAGCCCTGGATTACAATAAAGGTTACCTTTATCCAGGAAGTATATAAGTAAGGTATGCCTTTATACGTTTGCAAATTTTATTCTCATTAGGTATTTTATTCGGGCAGAGCCGAAAACAAAGCGTAGCCAAATATAATTTTAGTTTTACCTAATATTATAAATGCGAATTATGGCAATGTTTGGATTGTAGAAGTGTGCAGAGACAACTGAAGGGGTTTGGATGATTTGATACACGGATAGACCATGTCTTAGATTAACACATAAGTTACTTTATATCCCAGTAACTTGCTCCCACGGGAATATATTGGATTTTTAATAAAATTCTTCAATAGATTGTTTTGACTTCGTATCGATGACGCTACCGATCCTACATTATTTTATTTATTAGTTTTCCAGCAGACTAAATACTAAGATTACAATAATTTAGGTATTTTTTTGGCAATAACAATTCTTTACATAGGCGAAGCCGCGGTCTCTACTTAATTTATAATATTAAAATTTAAAAAATTAAAAAAAATATATGAAGATTTGAATTGACGGCGTCCCGTTTACCAGTCGACTCGTCACCACCGCGCCATCGAATATGTCATCTATTAAAACAATATCAATTCTCTACTACTCGAAAGGAAATTAACTCATTCCGAGAAAATTGGCACTTGAATTGGGAAAAACAATAGAAATACAAAAGTATTAATATAAATCAAACGTAGGTATGTCTGTATTCTTCGAGAAATTCGTTTTTTTTTCTTTATTTGGTAAAAGTTTGTACTACATATTCTTACAAATAACATTATGCTAATCGATACAATGCAATATCTATCTTCTATACTTATAATAAATCTGTAGAGAGGTCAATTCTGTACATGAAATATATTTCCAAAATAACTATCAGGGGGTGATTAGGGATCGATACTGATGCCAAAAATGCAATTAGTAAAATTTTTGTCTGTCTGTCTGTCTGTCTGACTGTCTGTCTGTCTGTCTGTCTGTCTGTCTGTCTGTATAACCGTTATAGAAACAAAAACTACTCGACGGATTTTAACGAAACTTGGTACAATTATTTGTCATACTCCTGTGCTGGTTATAGTATACTTTTCATCACGCTACAATTAATAGGAGCAGAGCAGTGAAGGGAAATGTTGGGAAAACGGGAGAAGTTACTCCATTTTTAAGCTTCCGTCGCGTGTGCAACCTTAATGGTTAAAGCTACACAGAAATCATGTATGACGGAAATGTTCTCCTTAAAATTATGTAAAAAATATCCCACGACAGCATATGTCTATCTTTTATGGTTGACTCACAATAACACGTGTAACTCCCGATAGCTTAGCAGTTCGAAGCTTTCTCATTATATTTGTCTACTCTTACGTTTATAACACTCTCAGTCATCCCTAATTAAAAAAAGTTAACATTATTAAATATTCCATAAAAAAGAATCATAGAAATCGGTATAGAAACACCAAAGTTATACATGATATGCTAATAATAAGCCATCACGCGTGAATACTGAATCCCATCATCAGACCCTGACCGAACAATCGCACCACCTGCATACCACCATACTTAAAAAAACATCCCGACAAATTGAGCACCTCCTCCATTTTTGAAGTCCGAAATCCACGCGGGCGAAGCTGCGAGCGGAAGCTAGTAACAAATATTTATGAAGTGTTTGTTTGAGCGCTGGTACTCAAGGTAAGATTAAAACTTGTGTTATGGGTACCAGTTATATCACAAGATAATTTCTCGGAAAGCGCAAACGGATTTTTTTATTGTGGTGATCTTGACTAGAGATAAACTATCTTCGGGGCTCCTACTGATCTTTTAGGATACTTAAATGAATGTGAAATTCCTAGAAATGGATAATAGCACTGAGCTCAAGGGCAACCATGAGCCACCTCCTGTTCACTTAACAGCACAATTTTTTTCTGTATTTTTTTCTGTCCTGTAATGTGACCCCATTGCACCTGATGGTAAGTGGAGGGGTGTCCAATAAAATATCGACTGACAAGAGACGATTATGCATCGATAGTTGACACAATTATGCCGGCCTGTTGGAAACGGATATACACAGGCTGATCCCGGAACACGACACACTTACGTAGGCCACTATGGCGGATTTTAACACCTTGTACGGTAGTCGCTATCCGGGCGCATATAAAATATATCCTACCACTAGCATAAAAATTCAGCTACTTAAAAACAACGTACGTTATAAACAATAAACCTTATAATAAATACCATAAAACCGATTTTCAAGTAATTTCGGATTCAGTGTACCAATAAGCATTTCAACGTCGGTATTTCATGAAACCTTTCCAAGTGACCACAAAGAAAAGGTTCCAACTGCGGATTAATTTTAATGGAATGCTCTAATTTACAATTAAATGTGTGTATGTAAAAAGTTATATTAAGGATATCCTTGGTCCAGTAATGTTCAAAGGATAGCAGTAATTGCAAAAAAAAATATTTAGTTTTTGAAAAAATAGATATTTTTGATGATTTTAAACCTATTTGTAATTAATTATGTAATTATTATGAGGTAGAACTATCTGTGGAACAAGGAATGGCGGATTTGATCCCCATCTTGGGACAAATGTTAAGTGATACTGATGTTGCTTTTGAGTCCTGAGTCGTAATCCCGAAAATACATCGTATTTACCAACGAGACTCATGTATAAATGTTAATAACTATGTACAAATGTATATAGACCCATTGGTAATGTACACTCACACGCCTTTTATCTCCAAAGAGGTAGGCAGAGGCGTAACTGGTGCACCCATTTTCCGCTGGATGTATTCCGTGCCAGAGACGACGATACCACATCGGGCACAACTCCGGGCTCATACTGAGTAGTAAAATCCAATAACACTTTTCCTGACCCAAGAATCGAACCCAAGACGACACTGCAGTCATACTCTAATGTAACAATGCCACCAAGGCAGTCTATATTGGTAGAGTGATTTATAGAAATAAAATAAAAACCATGACCAGCGCCGCGTGCCTCGCTAGACAAAACGTATCGAAACTTACAATATTCATTGAATCGCATAAAATAGACATGAAACATGTTTTTATTTATCGGAAGCGAGGGAAGAATCTCATTTCCGACGGGATATTACTGGATTTATATCGTCTCAGAACAAAAGGATGTATGCCTTTTGGGGAGCTAATCTGCGCATTTTAGTAGCTCCCTATACAAGGTTTTGCTAGAGATGGCACCGGATATCTATTATAAACGACTGCATACAGACAATACTTTTTTGTACACAACTAAAGAATGAGACAAACAAACAGCTCCCCTGATGATGAACCTGACGACCGCTCATGCATCAAATTGCAAGTTCTAGTCCCTAATCCGACAAATAACAGTTAAAGATATCGGTCAATTAGTTATGATATTAAAATAGAATTGGCAAATGCGACTAGAAGAAACGACGACAGGTGAAAAAGGCACTAAGTGGTGGCCAAAACAAGGCAAACGTATCGTTGACCGTCCTGCAGCAAGATGACGATATTGTAAAGATTTCGGGGCTAACTTGGATAGGACTAGCTCCAGACCAGGAAAGGCGGAAAGTTATGAGAAAGATATAACCAGCAGTGGAACGCTGCAGGTTAGGGATGGTGCAATGCTCGAGAGAGCACCGTTAAATCATAACTCGATTTTCACACCTAAGAACACAACCGAAATTTTTACAATCAATAACTACTTACTTAAGTAACAGCGGCAAAAAGTGAAGTTCATCGAAAGGAAACCCAACATATTATAAGTACTTATGCATAAGGACGGTCTGCAATTCGTTCTAATGATAATTAAATTCTACAGAAATTTCTATATAAAGGGATGCCCACGGGAATCTGGTTATATGGACCTTTCGCCACTGCAAACGAAAGCGACATACGTTTGCATTGTAAAATGGCTGAAGAACGTCAACATTAAATGCGTTTCTTGCGATTGCAGATATCTTATCTAGGATATAATTTACTTGTTATTTCTTATAAGCCATGGTTAAGTGTTTCTACAAATGAATGACGAAACGAGCAAGATAACAATAAAAGATATATTTATTAAAATTGCCTTACAATAAGATTTTTTATTTCATTTAATAAGATACACAAATAACTTAATATCATTAATTCCAGAGGTTAAACAATTGGGTGATACGCATGCCACTTACAGGCAAATAAAACATTAACATCTTTAAATTGTTACGAATATACCACTACTTTGAAAGATGTTATCTCTGTAAAGAAACGGTACGAGAAACCCTGTCAACAACACAACCTGTTCATCCACGGAACACAGAGCAAGTAATGAGTTTAACTGTAGCTGCACTAGTTGAGACTCTGCCTACCCTTCCGGGGAGTATATATCATGTATAAAACGTAGAACTTAAAAGTTACACGTGTAATTTTTATGACAATACATTAAACTCATAATATTTAGGATATGTGATCTTATCTATTCGGGAAATCCACATTCATAATAATATCGATAGCAAAACTATTTTTTCCCATAAATCAAAGAATCTAGACATTTATGAGCATAATGTTTTTGAAAAACATGTAAGGTATTTTCGAACCCAATAAATAGCTAAAGTAATGCAAGAAACTGTTAGTTATTAGAACAATCGTAAAAATGCTGTTGCAAGAAGCACTTACGTTATTTATTTTTTATACGTTATTCGGCAGTTCTTTACAAGGTAAAATTTCATTAATTTCAATATACACCTTAAATTACCTCATTTGGACCAAAGAATCTAATATAAAGAAATTAATAAATCATAGAAGATGTCAAAACACCAATAGAATGGACAAGAATTGTGTTACGACCCACTTTACATAATAAGATTTATCTCATAAAAAATAATCTCATTTTCTCTGAGTAGATATTAAGCCGAAGTGTTCCAAGTGTATCTTTTACGGGAAGGAGGCGAACATCCGCGAGTTTCCCTATTTCGCAGCCCTCAAAGGATGTGGGGCAGCCATCCTGTCCGACACTTGGCTTGTTACTGCTGCGCACTGCGTCGAAAACCCTAGAATGTGAGTATTTCTTAAATTCCAATGAAATGACACGTTTGACAGTAAGGCTTCGACCTCCTTCCTCCTCTTCCTTCGAAATAGTAGCAAAACCATACAGAATTTTCAATTTGTAAATACTTTGTGGCACATCACCGCGCGCAATCCCTATGTATACGATGTTAAATCTAGTAATGCAATAAATAACTTTAATAGTAAAAGAGGAAATACTAACAATAGAAACTTAGTACTACAAATTTATAAAAATATTTTATTTGATACTATCAGGAATCCAGGCAACAAAGTTTGGGTAGGCGGAGAGAGCATTTCCAACAGCCAAGAGATCACTTTCAAGAGAACCGTTATCCACCCACAATACAGGACTTTGCAGCAAATTCCAATCAATGACATAGCCCTGCTAGAACTCACGAACAAATTGAATTTCACCGACAAAATCAAGCCAATAAGACTTGGTGTTGGTCGTGGATCCAAGGTGCTGTTTGTTGGCAAAGGGCTCGATGAGGTAAGAAATGATGAAACTCTGACAATTATACATGAATCGAATGTTATTGTGAACCTTAATGATACAGAATTGAACGCATTGTCAAAATTAACGTAAATAATCTATAAATCTTTTCTTTTAAATCTTGCACAGCAAAAACTGCACTTCCTAGTAACAAATGCAATGTTACCAAATACAGTTGATCTGATATAAAGTCAGTGCCAAATGAATTAATGAATACGTGGACAAACCACGAAACCTAACTCACCAGAATGAGCCACGGTAGCAGGCAGTGGCGAAACATCCATATAACCCGATTCCTGCCGGCTTCCTTTTCGTAATTTATGTAAAATCTTATTATCATTAGAACGAATAGCAGACCGCGTTTATGCATATTAGTAACTATATTATGTTATGTCGGATTCCATTTGGGAAAATCTCACCCCTCGCCGCTGGTAGCAAGCTTACACAATTACAATTGTTGTAGAAGAATAAAGATGTTCCACAACCATCCTACCAACAATGCCCTTGTTCCAGACCGGTCGTGAATCTAAGTCTATAAAGAAATTGGAACTCACAAGGCTGACGACCAAGCAGTGTTTGAGTGAAATCCCACCAAACATGCAACGCATAGTCTTACCTTATATCAAGGAGTTGGAGAAGGTCAATATCTGCGCGAGACGAACTGAAGATCAACCGGGTATATGCATGGTAAGGAAGAAACGGCTCTAAAGGCTGATCAATATAGTCAGTGTAAATAATAAGAATCTTGAAGAGTAGTCAACGTGGTCAATGTAATTACTAGTTATTATGATAAATTATATTTTGTCTTAGGGTTACGATTGCCACGCAGTGACTTTTATTGCTCTGAAATTTAAAGTCCTTCTTAATTCCTACTTTTGCTCCTCGTCAAATTATCGATAATTCATATGGTTTTATGTATAACCATGGATCATCGTAACAGCTTTCCATCAGGCGTCTCCACGCTCTTAGCCCACATCGTGCTGTACACACTGAAATACAATATATGTTACCATTTTTATTCTATTTCCCAGGGTGACTCCGGCAGTCCACTGACTCAGAATAATCAGCTGATAGGGCTCGCGTCGTACGTCGGCAACAAAGACTGTCGTAAGACCAGGCTAAATTTCTTCACCAACGTCCCCACATATACATCCTGGATCAAGTCCGTCACTAAATTGAAGTGATGGTAATACTTTCAAGGTTTTTTTTGAGGTCGGTTTTATTTTTTTTTAGTTTATATTAACTTATGTTATATTGGATTAATAAAATAACTATTATATTAAAAGCTTTCATTTGTATTCTGGCGATTGTTTAAGCAATTGGAGCAATTGCGTCATCGAATGGTTTTCCTGGTAAATAACAATCAAGTTAAACCCGGCACAACAAGCTTGTAATGTATTTATAATGTGGAGTGCTAAGGATTTGGAACAGTGGTATTCGATTTCCATCTAAGCATCATAACAATCCTGATTGTCTCAGAATCCAACGTCTGTAGTAATTCATTATTAACAGAGCATAAGGCCTTTGATGATGATGATGATGATGATGATGATGACTTAATTACACAACCCAGGATCAAACTCAATTAAATCAGATACATCAGCACACCATCCATACTGCGTTATAGAATTACACAACCAAAACAATTAGACAACACAGTATTTACCCGGTTAGTCCTACCAAAAATGTACATATGCCAATACAAAAAGCGTGGTAACAAAGGAGTCAGCATTACTGGAATCGTCGTAATTAATAAAGTCTCGCATTACGCGTACACTGTTTGCTGCGGGCACAATTAAAATGCTAATTATTTGCCGACGATTCAAATTGCGGACCGTGTTGAAGAAGTACGGAATTTTTGGGAGCTAGTAAAGTTTGTAGACCTACATCATATTAAAAAGGGCGCTTGCCGTAAATATAGCGCGATTTTAGTATTGTGTATGTTCATGCTTAAGTAACTAATAACTTTTGTTGGTAGTTTATAGAAACTAAAAAAAAACAAGGAAGAAAAAGTTGTTCATAGCTTAGCCGTTGTGGAGGATATCCCAAAATCCGAGCAATTTAATTTTCTAAGTTTTTAATATTTTTCATTGCGACTTTTATATATTTTATTTTATATTAATTAGAGAATTTAAGATAAATAAATTAGATATTAGAATAGTACGGACTATTTTGGCAAAACCAGACAGAAGTGATAAAAAACTACTGTCTCCTAGCAATTGATGATGCTTTAGTAATTACTTATGTAACTATCACTTAGGTACATTACATTGTATGTAGTAAATATATTTTTATTTATTGTGCTTGTGTTAATATAAGTTCCGATGGAGTTGGCATGTCCTTATGGATAAAACCCCGAAATAAATATAAAATAAAAAGAAATTGCGACGTTTTTAACATTATCATTTTCTATAATAGTTACCTATAGTATTCAGCGTTTTAAAATTTCTCTGTCAAAAATACACGTGATATATAATTTTATCTGCTCACTCTAAACATATTCGCGTAAACAGCTCCACGTAGAATTGCGAAGTCAATGTTTGTGAGTTTGCAAACGCGATATAACAGAATCGCTTTATTTTCGCTAGGAGCTGTACGAATTATTAATTAAGCCAACTCAATAAAATGTTGGACCAAGTGCCACATTCCGTGCGAACACATCTTTACTTAACCGCCGACAGCAAATTAAAATTATTAACATTTCCGACTAAAGTTATTTCAATGGATATTCTGGGAGTTGAGACTGAACAACTTAGAATGACTAGCGCGATGCAATACTTAAACTTAATCGTTTATTAACCGATCTGGTAAATTATTTTTTTACTAGATTTTGCTCGCGGTTTCGTCCGCGTGACAGAGTTTTGCGAGATTAAAGTCCCGCTTTATACTTTCCCGGGATACAAAGTCTGTAATCTTCCCAGGGTCTTAAACTATCTCCATACCCAATATCATAAAAATCCATTAAGTAGATTTTGAGAAAATCAATCACATACAGAAAGACAGTAAAGAGTACTTTGATTTATATTTCTAGATTTGAAAGGATATGCTTACATATTGGCCTAAAGAAATATTATTTTAAATCGGTTCAGTAGTTTAAAAAAAAAGTTGGAGGATTCATTCATCAGTTTTTTAAAAGAATCTTTACCATTTATCTTAAACTAGCTGACCCGACGGACGTTGTCCTGTCTTAACTATGTATGCACGCGCGCATTCTGTCGATCGCTGACAGTTATTTCAAACCACTAACAGTTATATAAAATTAAGTTTTCTTAAATTTTCTAATTTTCCGCGCAATTTTTTAAATTTTTTCTTTCATAAGAAGCTTCTCCTGACAATAACAAACACAACAACAAAAAATTAGTGAAATCGGTCCAGCCGTTCACGCGTGATGGCGTGACCAAGGGAAATAAGGATTCATTTTTATATAATATATAGATAAAGCATCATAGCTAAGTAACCCGCGTGAACACCTATCGCTCGTACAATTACCAACATGACGCGTCTTACGCCCATCACGTCACAATTAATTACCCAATTATGAAATATTAACTTCATTACGCTTCATGAGTGAAGATTTCCTCGTCACTGTCGGGTACAAATTAATAGGAATAAATGTAGGACCCAGAGGAAGAGATGTTTATTGAGATTTTTATACATAAACCATCTTAACAGACAGTAAAAGTTACTTTTACTGGAACTTTTGCTGTTACTGTTAAACTCGCTGAAGTGGCAGCAGCAATAACCTAATTAGAAAAATAAATAAAATAAGTACTTTTTTTATAGAGCTCAGCAAAGGACCCCAATGCACCTGATGGTAAGTGGAGTGGAGTAAAATAGAATGTCGATTGACGAGAGACGATTACCCCTAGGCAGTTGACACAATTATGCCGGCCTGTTGGAACCGGATATACACAGGCTGATCCCGGAACGCGACTCACGTGGGCCATTATGGCAGGTTTTATCACCTTGTGTACCTGTTTTGGTGACGCCACTTCCTTATTATAACGTTGTCAATCTAAGAAATTAATTAGTTGACAATATAAGGAATTAATTCAATTTTTTACAACATGGCGAGGTTTATTTTTTTATGTAATAATAAATGTCACTCACATTTAAATTTGAAATAAGATTTTTATCCCTCTCAAGACATGTAAAATATGTTGATAAACATCACAGTCATAAAGTTTACATTGTTCATCAGATCCACACATTGATGCCGAGAGAGGGGTTCACGTGCACCCTCCTGTCCAACACAAATCACAATAAAATAACTGGATGACAATGGAAACTATTGACCACAGAGATTTTATTGTGGTTTAGCATATCCAAATACATGCGCGATTTTTATACGAAAAAAAAATTTATGATATTATGTAGTACCTACTTATACAGTTACACCTCCCCAAAAGTTATCTTGGCGACGCCCATGGATCCACCGATCAAATCTAAGTAGAGCTAACCCTTAACTCTAGATTCCCTAACTGTTCAAGCAATGTCTGCATCTTCGTCAATATATATCATTATTTTTTCTATACGGAAGATATTCTACCAGGAAAAGACATTAACACTGAATTAACACGAATTTTTGTGTAGCTTCATAAATAAAATATGGTAGTATATTATCCAATATGACGTACAGAAAACACGTTTATTTCATCTTTCGCATCATTTTGGCTTCTTACGTTCACCTGTCCACACCAGGTAAAGATGAACTGCCATTCCCAGGTACGTATTCAAGAAAATTTTAGTAAACATCACATAAATATTGTATAACAGGATTATATCTTAAATTTGTTCGAACACACATGGCACTGAATGTCTTTTGTTTATTTCTTTATTTCTTTCAATTAGAACGGATAAACCAATAACACCAATTAAGTTAATAACAAGAATGAAGTTTTCGATGCATATTTAAAATTTCGGTAAGTGAAACTAAAGCATTTTTTTTTTAATTCTAAACATTTGGCGAATGAACGAATACGAACAGCCTTTGTTAGTATTTAAAAATGTTTCTGACCTAACTAACAAAACAAAATCCGATACAAATACCTCTTTAACCATTAAATACTATAAAATACATTTAATAACCAAAAAATAATAACAAAGCAACTTGTAAAATAATTAAAGCACCAGCTTTCATAAATTCAGATATATCTTAATAATATTAATAACAATTATCCACTTTTAGCAGCTATACAAATATTTAAATTTGCATGCTATGGTCTTCTATAATTGAAGAAGCATCACACTGTCAATTATAAAAATGCTACACCATATATTTTGTTACGTCATGTATCCTTCGCTGGAAGTCTTTAAATAAATAAACTACAAAGACAAAAACAACCGAACCTAAAACAAACCTTAAACCACAAACAGAGCAAAACAACTGCAATCTGCATAATCGATAGTGAATGAGCCCGGTTGCCCCCGGTCTCGCGCGCGGCTCCGCCCCTGGCCACATCAAAGGATCCCGAATATTTGTCGAAGTAAAGGGACTCGCTAATGACCTCCATAATGTAATAGCCGTTAGCTGTTCTATCAAGGTGAAAAATAAAACTTCTAATTATAATCTAGATACGGTATCCGGGGCCATGAACAGAATGGTTTTCTGTAATCGTTAATGCTAAAAAAAATTATGGAAATAACGCACTTATATCCATAACTGCCTGCATGACTGCCTTGGTGGCGTAGTTGAAATTGTACACGAGTACCACTACCGAATAGAAATCGAATACCGGCTGGAGCCATAATAACTGCGACTGGGTTTTCCATCTTAAAATAATACTCAGTCGCAACTCGGAGTCAGGGAATTGGCGGTGTGGTACCCCCGTGCCTCGGAAAGCACGTAACGCGTTGGTCCTGCGCCTGATCTCTCTCCGGTCGTGTCAGATTGCCGTCTCAGCGGACTATAAGAGTGAAGGAACAGAGAGTACACCTGTGGTTTGTGCACACACTTTTGCACTATAATATGTCCTGCGTACTTGGCTGATCTCCGTTGAGATTAGCCGCCGTGGCCGAGAGATATATTTTATATCCGCTCAGACAGCGACCACCGTACACAAGGTGTTAAAACCTGCCATAGTAGTCCACATAAGTGTTTCGCGTGCCGGGATGAGCTTGTGTACATCCGATTCCAACAGTCCGACATAATTATGTCGACTGTCGAGGGGTAATCGTCTCTCGTCAATCGACATTCTATTGGACCCCACTCCACTTACCATCAGGTGCAGTGGGATCACTTTTCCGTGCACATATAAAAAAAAATCTCCAAATCCTCAGTATTGGCTTAAGTATATCCTAACAAACAATAATGAACTCAATCACCATCACATTTAATGCTTTAATAAACTGAACGTTGACAAATAGTTGTAAGATGACAAACGCTTTATAAATGAAGTAGAAGGCTGAATAGTGTACAATATTTACACAGGCGCTAAACAGAAGCTTTTCTGATTAATTGTTCCAGCCTAAATAAATATTAAATTCCCTTTCCTTAGTTAAGCATGTTGTGTAGCATAAAACGGTTGCTATTCGAAGCTATATAAAAACAGAAGAAAAATCTTGACACGGCTATTTTATTTATTATAACGGATGAATTCTCAACTAGAATTTTAACCTGATAAGTTATTATCAATGTTGTGAATGATTACAATTTTTTACTAATTCAAATATTATTTTGATATATTTGTGGAAGCGTTACTGATGTTTGAGGAGTAATAATGAATTATCATTGGAAAGGTTCCTTATTGGACATACGGCAACTCGCACCAATTATAAAATGTTTGTATAATTAGCTGTTGATGGTCTGATCTACGTATAATAATACATTTAATTAAATCGGAACCAAAAAGACGGGTTGCCAGCCTTCAAGACACTGTGAATTAATTCTGCGTAGATCGGAACGCTAACAGCTAATTTGAGAAACAAATAAAAAAATTCGTAGATATTATGACATGGACTTTTCGGACCACCAACAGCTCAGTCCGTCCCGTATCCATGAAGGCTGCAAATGTCTTCGAAACATCGGGAAAAATAAAAATACAAAAATGCGATAAAATCCATAAACTAGTTTTATTTTAATGTCTAACATAAGAAATTATTACCTAATTAATATGGACTAAACGAAAAACATTTTTATTCCAATAGCTAATGGGCCTAATATAAAGCCTTATTTTGAACTTTTTTATCAACTTATAATCGTTCTGTCGCTTCTCACCAAGCACTCGCCTACACATACATTTATCGTACAGTGTACAACCGACCTAATCAGCTTACTGTCCTACCCAATTTTAAGCGAATTAACATATTTTGACGGAAATTTCGGGGCAAATGAATTAAGTTAAAATAAGATTAGGTCAACGCAAACAGGCGGAGGGAGTGTGAGCAGCTGCCCTAATTGATTGAGGTGTCGATGTTCAACGCAATCTTAATTACATTTCACTTTCATCACTATTATATTGAAACTGAATTGAAGTATTGTGTATCATCATTTCAGCCAGGAATCGTCAACTGCTGGACGTAGGCCTCGCCAAGTGAGCGCTAACCATCCCGGTCTACACTCTCTAACTCAAAACCCCCGAAACAAAATAGTACTAATTGTACCTACAAGCTTAGACTACCTTTGCTAATGGTCCTAAAATTTGAAATACAACAGTGGAAATCAACTCTACG
This sequence comes from Manduca sexta, assembly GCF_014839805.1. NCBI lineage: Eukaryota > Metazoa > Arthropoda > Insecta > Lepidoptera > Sphingidae > Manduca > Manduca sexta. The sequence goes on along the minus strand of NC_051135.1, from coordinate 8,304,094 downwards.
ACCTTACAAATATGACCTTGACAATAATCATAATACTATAACCATAGACAATAATTTATCATACAATATAAGGTCAGTTCTTTGGCAATGAGACAAAGATCACGAGGTCACGTGACCCTGTATGATTAACGACTCTTTTAGGGCAGGATAGGTTCGGAAGCCACTCAGCGGCTCGTATATCAAGTCTTTTGTCGTCAAAATGTCTTATCGGTCGGTTATTTTTATGGAGCTCATATTTTGGCTACAATTTGTGTTACTTTAGTATGCTATATAGAATTTACATTGCATTATATAAGCGAAAGTTTGTGGAGACATTCCCAGAATTTTGATGGTAGTAAAAGAAAAATTTGAATTGATCTTGATTAGGTAAATCTGGCATACAAATAGACTATACCAATAGAATTTAAAGTCTACCAACTGAAGATGCTTTATCCGACGATCTTTATTTATTTGTTTACTAAACACATAACAGGTTACAAACGAATATGCACCATATTATGACATGAAAAATAATTACTGGACAATAATTATAACCCAAGAATAAAACATATAAGGCAATAATTATGATCGCAAGAATTGTCTAGCCTCTCTTACGAAATGTAGGCTATGAAAGAAGACACGCCAGTGAGGCCACTACGACGATCTTTTCGAGGTGCTTTCCGCTTCACGGCGCTATAGAGAGGATGCCGTATACTGAACGTAAAGGCAATCCCCCTTATTCATAGACGTTTTTTATCTAAGTACGAAGCATTGCTGTGATAACAAGTCTGTTTCTCAGTGCTGACGACATGGCAGCCTTCGCAGTGCGTAGAAGTAGGGCCGTTATGATTGGCTAATATTAAGATACATCTGGAATCTAGTTGGCTGTCAGATAAAGCTGAGAAATAGTCTTGTTATCACAGCTATGCTCCGTCCTTAGATATATAACGTCTATGAATAAGGGTGAATATTTATAATCATCCTACGAAAGAAACTTCTTCCCAATCTTACCAATTTCATAATCTTACTCCAGTATCAGCACTAAAAAAAAACTAACCAAAATCGACTTCATCCCATAAAACCAAATCGGTTTTACAAACCAGTAGTTAAGATCTCTAGTGAGAATTATAAATTGTGACGGCCGCCCACGACGTAATTTAATCACTTAGCTTTGATGTCGGGTTAAACTGTTTAAATACTATGGAACACGAAATCTTAACGATTAATTTTATTTTCTACTGGTAAAAGCGAGGTTAAACAGCCAAGAATTTTGATAGCCGGCAAACGAGCAAGTCATGTAAAATCAATGGCGAAGGATACATTATTGCAAAAATCGCCTTAGTTAACATATTGCGGCCAATTTAATAGAAAACAAAAACTAAGACAAACGCAAATAAACCTAAAAGACAAGCCGGTAGAATCGGGTTGTATGGACGCTTCGCTATTGAGTGATATCACGTGATTTTCTGTTTCTCGCTAGTGATTTAGGATAGCGCATATCACAATCTCCAAAAAAAGAGATTTAAAAGCAAATATTTATCACGGGCGCAAATTAACGGGATAAACGTAGCATATATCATTCCAGGATATCTATCTGTGTGATATACCAAATCAGTGACAAACAATTGTAGTACATTAAAGAATACCACTTCAGGCTGGTTTGTCCGTATTAAGAAATGGTGGTTCTGGCAGTAAAGAAAGAAAATATCTTTATTTGGCCAGTGTCTCTGGCCCAGATGGCAAAAAGTAATAAGACAACAGTATAGGGATAGATGACATAATTAATATAAATAAAATTAAAGACACTTAAAAAGGTACATAAAAAGAAGTCCCCCGGCATACACCCGAGCCATCCGCGTCCGTAGTATGACCAAAAAGGCCACGGGCTTAGTGTCCGCCAGGTGGAACGGTCCACCTGACACTGATCTTCAGCGAGGGCCACAGGAACAATATATAATAAACGTAACAGTAACGTTGAAATAGGATTATCCTGTGTCCTGCTATTCCGCAACACACCCTTGTTACATACCGCGCACATGAGTAGTCTAGATACGATTCGACCAGTGAAAAAATTATCTGTTTAAACGATTAGCAATTTTGCTCCCGCGCAGCTAAATTCTCATCTAATTACATGCGTAAACAAAATCTATATCACGCTTCCTTACACCAACTGATGTATTTCATTCGTTGTTACGCCTGTGGCGAATACTCGCAGGTTGATCCAAGAACTCGACACACTTACGTAAGGTACTATGACAGGTATTAACACCTTGTGCACGGTGGTCGCTATCCGGGCGGATATAAAATATATCCTACCACCATCAAAATAAACATATGTCAACTCATCGATATGTTATTACGCAGCAACCTTATGGAACCAAAAGCAAGAGTCTATTATATCAGACCAATTTCAAGATACTTAACAAAAACGTGCTCTGAGGAGCTATTAATGTCTCCTATAACGAAGTCGAAGAGAACCTGGACACAGTCCAAAATGCTGGAAAGTATGTGCCGCGATGCTCATTAAAAGTTGCCCCTCTGTCTACCCTCCAAACTTTTCAATTCACGCCGAATGAAATGTTAAATTAATCTAGCGTTACCAAATTATACGGAGTGAGTGTAAAAACTCGTAAAACGGATTTGAAATTGGTCTTAAAACGTTTACTGGATGCGGAAATTTCGACGGGTCGATCTGGAATTATTGGGGATGGATATATTCACACACACACACACACACATCACGCATTTATCCTCAAAGGGGTATGCTGAGGCGCAACCAGGGCACCCACTTTTCGGCAATTGTGTTCTGTCCCATGATGTCACAAATTCCAGACCCCGGGTTGATACTGACTAGTATAACTCAAATATCACTCTACCCGACCCGGAATTCGAACCCAGAACCTCAGGGCTCTGTCATACCGCGCATGCAGTACAACTACATCACCGAGGCAGTCAGATATTTACTTAATGTGGCTGATGATGTTACTAACACAAATACTGCATTGAAAATTTATATTATACAGTTAATATCATTCTTAACCCCATACAGTGATATTCAAGATTCGTAATCTTAATCTCCAATCCGATTTCGACAATAAGCCAATCAAAAAAAGTCTTTGGAAGCATGTCAAAAAAGCTTTATTCTGATTGGTCCATTTTTAAAATACATTGACAAATCGATTGAGATAGTTTATTGGAAACGGTTAGGTAACATTTGTATATTTTTATTCCAGTTAGGTCCGTAGTGGGGCATTTAATCCGAAAAAGTTCTTTCACGTAAGCAAAACCTGGTCATAAATATGTATTAATAATTCACTAATCCCACAACTTTAAACGAGTCTTGTAAGTAATCAACTAATTACAATTGTTTATACTTCAGAACACAATACAAGTTGAGGGTCCCGGCATTACGGCCCGGGGCTCGCTAATCCCGGGAAACTGACCACTCCGGAACAAAGAGCCGGGATTCCCTTTCATTAATGTGCGGAAGGTTTTGTTGTATAAATCACATTTTTCGGCAACGCCTTAATTCAGATGTGAAGGGTTCAATTTTAAATAACTTTTATGAATGGAGTGATCCCGGAAAAGGGACAATTAAAAACAGAATTTTCTAGAACGTCAATTGCATTAGTTTAAAAGAGACGTTTAGAACGGCAAAAACAATCATCGTACTTTAAACTATAGCTTACATATCATCAGACCTTGTCTTGTCAGTGCCCGGGTAGGCAGAGTTGTAACACACCCACTTCTCCCCAGCTATATTTGGTGCTAGGGGCGGCTGCGGTCGCAGACTAGACACTTCAACGTCACAGGAAGCCCGCAGCCGTCCCTAATGCGCCGAAGAGAGCCACCGCGGAGTTTTAGCTGGTAGGCCGTGCATAGGTTAAGTTGTATATAGGGTTAGGGACTCGGCCCGGCGGTCGCCCGAAGGTCGTCATCAAATCCGGGCGGCTCAACGCCGGGCCGTAAGGCACGGTTACCCCAGCATTACCGCTCAGTCGCCCCCCACGAAGGTTGGGCGGTAGTAATAAGGCACTTTCTCTGCGAAAACAAAAAAAAAGGTATATTTGGTGCTATGTAATAGAAGGCGAGCCTATCACCATTCTACTATAATTTAGGCAGTAATTTGACTTCATTAGGCCTTCGTGTCTAATACGCTGGTCTAAAGTGACATCCCCTGAATTTAAATTCTGCTGAATACACATATTATTATAGGTAGTGTACGACGGTATAACCTTAGTTCACCGACCTGGCTTAGAACGTAGAGTTATGTAATACAGAAAAGGCTACCTAATCGAAGTTTTGAATAAAGATCATATTTGGAATAGAGGTTCCGCGTCACCGATGCGTGACCTGACCTCGTCTGACGTCGCCTTTGATCGGAAAACATCGTACTAGTTCCCGAATTCGGTTTCCTTTAAAAAGAAAACTGAAGCTTTTTTATTTCCCTTTCGGCTTTGCCCAGGGCCAGAATGTACGATGTTTGGACATACTGTCGGTTGATGACAAAAAGAATTTGGCTTAGCAACCAACCTGCTTGACTAGACGTCAAGGAAAGCTTAATATTTGTATTAGTGACAAAAATATTTTTTTTTACAGGCACAAATTGACCTTCTGCAACTGATAGTAAGTAGAGATCTAAAAACAGTCTCATGAGAGTAATGAGAGTAATTAACTCTCGCCAGTCAATACAATTATGGCGTTTGAAATGTATGCACAAAGCTGAAGCACTCCATCCTCATACCTTAACACCCTTTCCTTCTCTGTACGTCTAATAACTCCACCACACATCCATCATCGAATCACTATTCAAATCGATAACACCGAACCCGAATCGATAAGATTATGGTATTCGTAAAGGATTATGCAACAATCCCTCCCAATATATTCAATGAACAAACAGGATATTCCAACTCGTATATAGTACGTATATCTAGAGATAGCGGGCATCGACGGGTAACACTACTCAAAGGATTTGCAGAGAGCTACTATTGCAAATAGAACGCGCACTTTCTATTAAAATTGTGTTTATTTATTTATTACTTAGTCATGGGCGCCGGGAGTGTTTGCCCAGGAAACACAAAAAATATAAGTCGGTGAATAAATCTGCAACAATGGGAACTATCGACCACAGAGGTATTTTTAAAGATAAAGCATTTTCAAAAACCCGCGCGATTTGAATTAGAAAAAAAAAATTAATGTTATTATGTAGAATGTTGTGTAAAACGGCATTGGCGGCGCCCATGTTCTTTGTATATCCAACCGCATTATCGATATTTGACTGCTTCAGTAGCGTATTACGATACAACTGCAATGCTGAGGTCTCGGGCTAGAAGGTTCGGGCAAAGTTCGGTCCGGACTTCAGTGGAAGACCCGCTGGAATGAAAATTAACTAACAATTTCATTAATATCGCTCCTGATTTTTTGGAGTTAATACGGGACACTTATTTTTATATTAGCTTTTACCAGCAGCTCTGCCCGTATGATATTTTCCGGGATAAATATTTTCCTGGAATAAAAGAAGCCCATATCACTCAAGAGTAATGTAATTCCTGAAATTAGTGCATCCAAACAAACTCTTCAGCGTTATATATTACTTGGTATATACATTGTTAGAAACTGATGTGATTTATATTATAATAAAAAGAACTATCACTGGCTACAGAAATACTTTCACTTATATTTCACCAACCTATTAACAGCCGTTTTCAATAAATGATCCCAATCTCAACCTTCAGTCCGATTTCGAGAATGAACCAGTCAGAACAACTCATTTAAGGTCGTCAAAAATACTTTGTTCTGATTGGTCCATTTTAGAGATAGATCGAAAAAAACGGGATCGTCAATTGACAACATTTCATTTTTTCAACATACCAAAATGTTTATATTTTATGAAACTAGATCTAAAATGATGAGACCCATATTTTTTCTTTTTTCGTAATTCAGATATTTTCATTCATGATTTTCGCTTTGAATTTTGTTTTATTCTAAAACGACGTAAGCTCCAAATGACGTCACATATACGGCTCAAAACGCAATGACCTTTGCTTTGCAGTAAAAAAAAAATTAAGTGACAGTTTTTTTGTTTTTGTCTCTCTCGTTGAAAGTGACAGTTGTGACGTATCTATTGCAATTTAGTTTTTTAAAATAAGTAATAAGGTGGACCAACGAACTATTTCATTCAACCGTATATGTGACGTCATCAAGCATTTTTCGGTTTTTATTTTTTTTCTCCGAAATTAAGTATTAAAAAAATATTAAAAATTCATAATCGAACTCAGAGTAGAAAAATTAAGAAACGGTATTTTTCTTTTAGGCACGTTTACATTTTGAAATGTTGTCAATTGAAAACGGCAGTTATACGACTTTTCAATGACTAACTGGATCGGTACGTCAAAGTGTTTTATAGAAAATAATTATAATAATAATATCAGCCCTATATTATATACTGTCTCACTATAGGGCACGGGCCTTCTATACTACTGAGAGGGATTAGGCCTTAGTCCACCACGTTGGCCTAGTGCGGATTGGTAGACTTCACACACGCTCGAAAATTCCTGTAGAGAATTTTTCAGGTATACAGGTTTCCTCACGATGTTTCCCTTCACCGATAAAGCAAACGATAAATCACAAATAATGCACACATATATTTTTAGAAAAGTCAGAGGTGTGTGCCCTTGGGATTTCAACCTGCGGACATTCGTCTCGGCAGTTCGTTTCACAACCAACTAGGCTATCGCCGCTTTTTTATAGCAAAAGGTGTAACAAATATTCACACAAGAATATTTCTATCCTACTAATATAAATACAAACTCATCCTCTGCAGTGTTGAGTCTACATTTTTCACAGCTGCAAGACCGCGGGACATCACATCCGCGCATATTCTCCATGCAGCCGGCTCTAAAAGACGGCGCCGCGAATGTGAAATGCCAACCGATTGTGTCACACGATACGTGATTTACAATCTGTGAGCTGCGATCGCATGTGCATTTGGTACGGTGACCTTTGAACTCGGATTGTTTTCGCTTAAATTTTGGTACAGGGAAAAACAATAGTTCACTTCTCTTACAATGGATAGTGTAGGTTTTTCTGATACGAGTTGGTTTTTACTGAAAAGATAGTGTGTATTTGTACTATACTGGGCCTTTTTGTACGAAAATTGCTAACATAAATCCTTTTAAAATCACTTTTCTAACTCAAATCTGTCTAAATGCTCAAATCAAAGACGATCAAACATCAAACAGCGACATTCAAACAGTTTAAAAGTCGCAAACTGTCATAAACCTTAGTTTTAATGTACGGAGACGCTGCGAGACCCTTGCTACAAAGAAGCGTCACATTAATTCAAAGGAAACAAAGCAATAAAACACTAAATTATGCTAATAAAAACTTAGGCCATATACTGACAGACTTACTGCGTAGTCTAGACTAAATGATATCTTATTAATATACATGCGAAAAGTTATTATGTTAGGACGTTTGTTATAAGCAGAAACAGCTAAACGGATTTGGATAGAACATGACTTGAATTGATATTCGTTCCTAGTAGGATATATTGTATATCTGTCCGGATACACAAAGTGTTAAAACCAGCCGTAATAGCCCACGTAAGTGTGTCGCGTTCCGGGGTCAGCCTGTGTATATCCGGTTCCAACAGGCCGGCATAATTGTGCCGACTGTCGATGGGCAATCATCTCTCGTTAGTCGACATTCTATTGGACCCCACTCCACTTACCACAGGACCATCAGGTGCAGTTACAGTATATAAGGCTCCAATTGGCGTGTACATTTTAGGAATACAGGGGCCTTATTCTCTATCCCGCACGTTATTTTGACAGTGCGTAACAAGCATGTAACACAACGCATCATGCTTAGGACTATAGAAATTTGGCTTACAGAATACCATTCCACGCACATTTCTCGAAGATAACATGACACGGCCGCATTACGCGTTTACACTATCATACAGAATAAGGGTCCAGCTATGATAATAAGATATTTTGTTAAAAGTCGCATTATATTCTTCTTATTTCCCGCCTTCCCATCTTTTTTCAATGCCATTACCATGGACCAACATGTCCTTTGTATTTTATTAGAAAAGACCTTAATAATCGCAACACACTCACAAAACACATTCGAATATAAAAAATCATCTCTACTATGAAAGACATCAATAACTTTCGAATCGTCAAAAGTCAATCCTCAACTGAAAGGAAAATAATTTCACTCACGTAGAGTAGTAAAAACTACGAAAGCCTTGCTGGCAGCACCCTAGCGTCGTCGGATTGATGATAAAATTTTATTGCGCCAGTTTACAGAAGTCGTAAAGCATCATTCCTTGTTAGTTTCGGGACGATTGATATCGTGAGCAACTTTGACGTGAAAGAAAGGTTTGTGGGATACATTTTGGGAATGGTTATTGAAGGTTTTTGTATATGTTTTTGTATATTGTAGTATGATAGATATTTTTATGTATAGGCGGCAAATAAAGAAATTAGTCACTTAATATAGTGATGCTAGCTGTGCTCGCGGCTTCGCCCGCGTGGCAATCAGCGTGTCACGAAGTCTTTCCCTCGTGAATCTCGATCCACGAATTTTTTTACGACCACGCGACCTCTTCAACACTAATCGTAATATTTCAGTCAATTTACATAAAACCGTAATGTACTGTTAACCTAAAAGGTTTAAGTTAGTGCTTTACTCAAGAATTACACTGTCTTTTAGTATAAAACCGTACAAAAATCCATTCAATGAATTTTAAGAAAATAGATCACATGCAGACAGACTGCTTTTAGGAACTTTGTTTTTTAATATGAATAGACCTATGGTCTACAAACATCCTCGGTACCTATAGAAACGCAGATGCGCTTCCAACCTTAAAATAAAGCTGTTTAACTTTGTGGAAATCTTATGCACCTTATAAGTAACTCGCGCCAGCCTTTGCTAAGAAACAATCAATTATGTCTTGGAATTACGATTAACGTAATATAATTAATACTCTCCATTTATACGAAATTTTGTTACATTTTAAAACTGGTAAATAAATTGTAGATACAGTTTGGAACTATTTTACATGCTTTACTCTTCTTTTCATCAAGATTAAACCGTGCCCGAACCACAATCTCATATGAAACAATTTCGTCAGAGAAATAATTATACTGTACGGCGACAGACGCCAACACCCTCAGGGGAAATTATCTTTCTGTCCGTCCCGCACGCGAGCGCCGTGAAGATGGCATACAAACTAACCTCGGAATATAAATAAGAGTGATATTTATATTTCGCCTGGGGTCGAATCTAATAGAATGTCTTGTGATATGAGTTTGATTTTAGGGTTCTGTATCCTGTTCCCAATAAGCTCCATTTATTATTTACTAGTTCAGCCCGGAGTATCATCCGCGTAGAAATCAGTATATCACAAAGTTTAGGTGTAAATGCCGAACCACGAGATTTTTTTCAACCACGCGACCTCTTCAACTGTAATCGTTTTTCCCCTGAGGCAATTCTTGTGCGCCCAAATATCGGGGAGTTGTCACGGCCCTAGGTACATAGTCAAATGCGTATACCTTATGGATGTAAGTACACATTGAGGCCTATGAGGGACTCGCGATCATTTCCCTTCCTTCTCCGCTCCGGCCATCCTAAGATGGTCCTTTCTCCTTCCTATTTGCCTCTCCCAATTTTCCTTCAAGGCCCTGCAGTCGCTAAGCTGGACGATTTTAGTATCCCATTAGCTTTTTTTCTCCCGTTGTTGACTGCGGGGTCTGTAAAAAGAAACAGTAATCGTTATATTTCGGTCATTTTGCATTAAACCGTAATAGACATTTAATCCAATACTTCCTCAAGAATTGCACTACATATAACAATAATCGTTTTAATTTTTTTTTCTACAAACCGCTGTATGCATTTCGATGAAATATGTCTTACATGTGGACACGAGTCTTATTATGAACGCAAGAGCTTCTTTTTATGCCGAGAAAACGCGCAATTGGACTTTCAATTCCACAAAAGATTCACGTTGTAAAACCTATTGAAATTAACCAGTTTTCAGATATTATCATTTTTATATTTAAATTTTCAGCCCGCCCCGTGATCATGAAAGCTGCAATCTTCGAAACCTCGGGAAATTAAAATATCAAAAACCACAATTAAATCCGAAAACTTGTCTTATTTCGATTTCTAACGTTTCATACTTTTATTTTCACTTATTTATTTATTTTAATAATCTATCAGTACACACATGTCTTATTTCTAATATAAAGTACTCTAACGTTCGCGTAATCATACAAAAATCATAAAAACTACTACCATTAAACCGTGAATTTTCCTTAAAATACTTTCCTTTAACTGAGACGAACAGCTCCCCAAAATTTGCAATATTTTTATGCCTCCCTGTCACTCACTTTGCCCCTAATTACAGGCAATGAGTTACGACCCAGGAACTTGTTAACTATACACGACATTGAGCCAAGCTCGTTAACTGCACAATTACTGAAACAACTACCGCTGTTAGGGAACATCTAAGGGTAGGCAGGGATATAACTAGCGTACCCATGATTTGACAAAATTATTTTAACCTAAATTCGTCTCATGATCATTACGAGTTTTTCTAGTAGTTAGAAGTAGCTGAACAAGTTAAAAACTTCAAGCTTCTGCATTAACTTCAATTGAAAATTTTTCTTTATCTAAAATAGAGTAAACCCTTTGAAGTTTTTTTGTGAAGAATAAACGATTGCTGAGTATGAGACAAAAAAGGCGATTAAATATTTGTTAAACTACTTTTATGGCAGACTATTTTTTATTACTTTGAATGACGAGACGAGCTTGCCGTTCGCCTGATGGTGAGCGATACGACTGTCCAATGTCCATAAACAGAAGAAACACCATCCAACAGCTTGAAATACAAAGTATTGTTGGTATTCCACTGCGCACGCCATCCTGAGACATGAGATTTTATGTTTTATTATGTTCAGTAGTTACGCTAGCTAAAATTACCTTCAAACCGGAACACAACAGTAACTACACACTACCAGCGGGAGAAATAGACATTAGCATAGTACCTACCCAGGTGGACTCTCACATATGAGAGACCTACCACCAGACTGTACCTATGGAAACAATAATGCGTTTTATTCTATTCAAGCACCAATTGATGTATTAAAAGAAACTTGCTACTACTCCAAACACTGGGAAATGATTGTTGACTAACAATTCGCAGTTAATGTTAATATTAACCAACGTATGTGTGCCGTTTTGATTAAATTCCGTGCCAAGCTGAAAATCATTAGCGCTGATAAATATTAGAGTTTAGATGATAATTTTGGTATTAATTAAGGTATTAATTCGTATGTGGTATTAATTTAGTTTCATCATGGTATACAGCGCAAATATAGAGACTAAAGGCATTCTCGATAGTGGCCAGAATTATGTCGGCTAGTCTTACTGGATTTATACCAGAAATCTTTAAATCTGGAACGGAATAAGACATTACTACAGCCGCAACGTTTATTGACGTTTGTACGGTGCTCGCTGTGCATTTAGGTACCAATAATGAAGTGTCGCTTACCAATAAGATGATTTCAAATCTGCTAATATTTGCAAAAAGTTCTAATAGAAAATTGTACATCTCTATCCTTATTTTAATATGTTCAGCGCCTCTCATGATACCTAATAAGATGTTATTCGTTAAATAAATCTACCAAATACAAGATTTGTGAACTATATACCCAAATAAATGCTAATTAATTAAGAAAAAGATGCTTATTAAAATGAGCACTGTCTACATTATTTGTGTACTACGTTTACTTTAAATTGTGAAACATTATAATAGGCCATTGTTATAATTATTAATTATTTAAATTACAAATTTTAATCTATCTTAGTTAAAAGAAATTCTAGTACCCATAACGCTAAGCAGCGTAACAAAAACCATCAAAATAGGTCTAGAAAACTTTAAACTTCAAAACGTGATACTAGACGTTAAGAAACAGAAATGTGTCAAAACACAAAACCCGTTAGCGATCCGTTTACCCACCCGTACGACACAAACAGCATGAATACAAAAAAAGAACTAAAAAGCATGCGCGGCACCGTTATTGTAGAGACTGGACGTCGGACACGGACAGGCGGACACCGGACAACCGGGCGGCCCAACAGCCGGCTCGATTTCACGGATCGACTGACCACCTCGCAGTAACCTAACCGCAAATTGTTAGAGCGATATCAGAGAGCGTTTGATTCTGATCTAATTTGTTTGTTTATTCGACAGAGTAATACATTTTAGACGTTCAAATGCAATTAATGATTGTATAGTACGTTGTTAACAGTAAATACCTATCTATATATGCTCGCACATAGACGTAAAAAGGAATGAAAAAGAGTCACTATATCCCCTTTTGTTGCCGTAATAATATTCCTCGTATGTGATCTTGTTGAGACTAACGCCATATTGGAGTAAATAATATGGGATAATTTAGGATTGTTTTTAATAAAGAAAAATTAATATTAGAATAAATCAACGACACAGACATACTCCTCCGTCTTACTGAGATATAAATCGGGTGTAGGTATTAGGAACATTCGTTTACTGATGTTTTAACCTCAAAATTCGTAACAAATACATAACCAGCCGATCACATATGCCCGAGTCTCTGTATTTACGCTATATTCTCAAAGCAGCAACCAAATTCTCATCCAAAAGGCCACCAAAATCAAACACTCAATACGAACAACGATAACGCAAACCAATGTGAACAACCGAAACACTTTTGGCTAAAATCTTTTCACACAACTACCGTTAAGCAGCATCGTCAAAACAATGTTTCCAATTAAACCCCAAGAGCACGAATACAAAGTAGAAGTAAAAAATAAATAATCAAGTTCCCTTGGTGATTGTCGTCAGGGTTGCCGCTTATAGTTAATGCATTTTCAATTATGATTGTTGCTTCTGTCTTCGAAGTGATATAAAATGTGAATAGTGCTATTCTGCGTCTTTGCCGTCATGGTTATGTTTAAGGGTACATAAACATCTTTACACGATGAAGTTTAGAATTAAATTTATAATAGATAAAACATCTATTCTGTAACAAACAGTGCTAAAAGAAAGTGGTGTGCTTGTTAGTAAATCTTTGTAATAAGTTTCCATACTTATAGAGAAATTTGAAAATAATATCGAGAAATTATTTAATAATATCGTAGATCAGTAAATTATATTTTGAACAGCAACCCTAATAAAGTAGCAATTGAAATGAAAAGGGAGGGAAATTCAATCGTTTGTTGCATTTTCAATGTTATTGGTTCGCGAGAGATGTTTGCGATGCTGTTTTGCCTACCCCCTCTTCCCTCACTCCCTGGGGTGTCTCGTTTCTTGCTAATTTACACTTTGTTTTGATGAGTATTAATCGTTGGAACAGTTTATTGCATTTAGACCTTCATTATTCATTGTCTTTTCTTTTATTCAAACATTTTATAGATTACCTACGATCTTTTTGTATCCCGGTGATATTCATAATTCGATTTTTTTTTTAGTTTCATGTAATAATCCAAGCAGTATCGTTTTTCTCTGTACTTATTGTATTCCTTTTGACATGAACGTGCTCACGATACCTCCGGCATTGTAGGTTCATAGGTATCAATGACCCTCAGATTATTAATTGTAAATAAAACAACAATTCTCACTTATATGATTACAACTGTAGCTTATACATCGACTTTCGATGCATTCCTTGAAACAAAAGGAAAAATAAATCCCAATAACAATTAATAAATATTTTACCATTTCCGTAGAAATGTAGTTTAACAGTTATAGTTCTGTTACTTACGTTAAATTTGAAACGAAATACTGCGTTAATTACCATTTAAAAATAATTCTCAAAGTTCATCTGCCTTTTCGCATTCGCATTCACCATGAATATACCAAAATTCGCACACGCGTACGTCAATATTCGCTTTCAAAAATACGCCCGCACAGTAACACTGAAAGGGCTTTGTCCGGCCGCGCTGCCGTGAAATTGGATCGACATCGTCTACATTTGCTTGCACCTGTCTTGCTTTGTTTACATATTCCTGTGTGAAATGTATGGCTTCGTGCTGCGGATGATCGGAGTCATTGATTTTTATTAGACTATTTACATCATTTTAAAAATTTGCCATTGTGTTATAAGGTTTGTGAATACACACGGACTCATGCTGTTTATCGCCAATTGGATAGGCAGAGATGCAACAAACAGAGGCGGACTTTGGGGGAGGCAAACCGGGTAACTGCCCGGGGCCTCGCGCGATGCCTCGGAGCACCTTTTTTTTACGTTCTTACCGACAAAACTGCTAAAACAAGGGAACGTTTTTATACTCTGCCCGGGGCCTCACGTCTGTTTCTTTTTGCTTTCGCCTAGGGCCTTGCGTCGTTTAGGGCCGCCACTGGCAACAAAGGCACCCATATTCCGCAATGTGTATTCCGTCACATGATGCGAAATCGGGGACAAACTCTAGCCTCCTGACTAATAGCAAAAAATCTCATAATATCCAAACAGGTGCAAAGTATTACACATTATTATATTTTCACGTCAAACAATTATTTTGTAAATCTGTTGCCAATTTTCTAATGTACTGAAAACACGACCTTCTATAAGAAAACATCATCATCATAATTTCAGCCGGGAATCGTCCACTGCTGGACATAGGCCTAAACATAAGGAAAAAATAATCTCATATACTGAAAGTAGGACATTTTGAGCATAAGGAAAAATTGTTTTAAAACATTCGCCATAAACATTTATTACACATAAATGTCGTGTTCCTGAGTGATCCCCCAGTTCCTTGCACTCAATCACGTCACGTCTAAATTCAATCCACGTTACTGATTAGAAAAGTGGACTATTATTAGATATGATATTGAAAGACCTTGATACATTTTTTCCTACTTGAAATTTCGATAAACAATATAACACAAGCCAACACTCGACTTTTGGTTTTTTTCGTCGACTGGACGTCATTTAGTCAATATTTGCTTTAACTGCTATCTTTATCAACAGATAACTGAGTACCGTCGAGTGGAAAAGTGGCGTAACACAACATTCCAAACAAACAAGCAATATTTCTTTCCAGGTTACTGATGAAATCACAGAGTGATATTTTTATAATTGAAATTGGACATGTGAACTATGTAAATTGTAGCGAAATTGCAACAAGCAATTATAAAATAAGATAGATTGAACCTGACCAGAAAAAAAGTAATACGAAAATTCTTAAAACATAGAAAAGTTGCCACCATGACCAGGCATAAATTTAAATTATTTTTATTTTGAGTAACGAAAGTCCAAGCGTATTTTACGTAAGAAAATATGCTCATATTTCCTACTTCCCTTAAATAAACACATTTAAATATTTAAAAAATAATACAACTATGTATATTTATTATGACACATGATAGAATATGATTTGTATTATGAATTCTTACAGAATTCAATTCAAAAAGACTAACGTTAAAAATTAGATAAATACTATCTATTTTATCTCACGAGCGAGTGTTTGTATCTAGACAGTTTTGTCCGCGAGTTCACTCCGTAACTGCGCGTACAGCTTATCTCTTACAATCTTCCAGTTACTTCAGCCATTGTGCCACTGTTATTGTGGAATAACAAAAAAAACATGAATATTATCCATTTTTTGAGCGCCGCAATCATATTTATGGGCGAAACCGAGCCCTACGTAGTCGAAGATTCCGTCGCCCTTGCTACAAATGAACAATGGACACTATTAAGAAAATTGCAAAATTTCAACGAACCAAGAGACGAAGATAAACCTCTCACGTGGAACGAGATTCTAGCGGACGTGTTAGTGAACAGAATTAAAATATTCTCCTTCAAACAATTGAACGGGACAATAGAAGAAAAAAAGAGTCCATTAACAAACTTCATGGGACAAATGTTGTTTATATACAAGAGGTTTATTTATGACAGATTTTCGTATAGTATAGACAAAGCAGATGCCAACACAGCTAATGCTACAGAAATTTTTAAAGAGGCAAAAAATGTGACCAATGAGGAACGCGATGTCGAAATACCTAACCATTACAACGATACGATTGTGAACCATACGAATAATTCAACAGGCCCTAAAGATGAAGTTGAAATTATCGAACCGAAATACCACGGGAAACTGTCTGTGAGTGAAGAAGTCGCTGATCTTAACAAAGAAGTTGTGGAGTGCCCAGAAGGGTTCGTGATGCTGGACAAAGTGTGTGTGAATGAAAAATCAAGGTTAATACTAGCAGTGCCTAACCAGTGCCCCATCGGTTACAAACGAGATAGACTTGGGTATTGTAGATTGATATTTTAGTAATTTAAAAAGACATACATACATTCATTAAGTTTCGTAAGCATTACAGTCTATGTGAAATTTATTTTAGTATTAAGTCTTAGAATTACTAATTTTCAACACCAAAATAATATGTAGTAGCAAAATCACGTACATTTTTTCTTTCGTTTTTGCTTAAAATTTCATAAATTAAAAGACTAGTTAGATTGTCTATTATAAAACAAAATACATGGTATAATAACAATGATGACGTGTGAAAGACCATGATCAAGATGTTGTGGTGCTATCTTATCATTTGTTTGTAGAGTAGGTATTTGCATAGATAAGTATACTATAGATTTGTAAGTAGAAAACTCAGTATTTCATAGTGATTTATTTTAAAAAATAAAACCTTTTATTCTAGTAGTTACTTTTTTTTATCTCCTTATTATATTCTTTTGAAGGAAGTAATTGAAAGATTTAGTTTTAGATAAAGTATGTGATGGAATCTGAGGAATTAATATAGATAATTTACATTAGGAGTATTACATCGACTTTTATAATAAGGTACTTTTCCATTGCCAATTAGAAACTTGCCACTTCAAAATAAGAAATATAAAGTAATCCAGGTATTGCAATAAAACTATTAGACGGATTTTATCGCGAATATTAGACATAGTTAGTTTTGTTTCAATATATAAAATTCACGTAAATATTAGAAATCATTATTGAACCAGATAGATAGAAGCAATATATAACAAGATTATTTCTGACATATAAAATATTTTATTTTTCGGAATTATCATGTCGAATTTTTTCATTGTCTAATTCAATTTATCAGAATAACCATATACTTTATAACATAAGCAAACACACACACGAAGCACCAATCACAAAACATAGAGCCGATATTTACATTACACAAATCGAATAAAGATTTACAATGTAGAAGGACCGTACGAGGTAATTTCCCATCTGCAGCGACAAACAAGTTAGACAGACAATCGAGCAAATCAATTTCACGCTAAGACGGCCGCAAAAGAAGCGGATATGGGCACCTGGCCCAATCGGCCGGCACAAAGAATCTGCCACAAATTGACTGCCGAGATAAAACGCTGCATCCGCGACACAAATCCTGTTTGCTTTAGATTGATGTTGTGCTGACGTTGGCAGTAATGTTGCAATTTTTGTGTCGCAGTCTCTTTTGAGAGGTATTTTGTGTTTTGATTTTATACGGGCATGGGAAATTGGACCTTACGTGCCTGGTTGTAAGCGGAGTGAGGTGCAGACTGGCGACCGACGAATTATGTCGGCCTTTTTGTTCAATATTAATCTGATGGTAATTAAGGTGAAAGACGTATTAGGATTAGGTACTATTAGGATGTTTGTATTGTGTTTGTTAGAAGGAAACACATAAACCTCTGCGTCTCTAGACTGTAATCACAAATAAGCCGAGCGAGCGATACGACAAAAAGTTACTGGACCAAAGTTGTAGAGAATTTAATTTGCAACAAAAAATGTTTACAATTTTTTTTTGTCAGATAAATAGTTTAAGAGATACATCGTAAAAACCATTTCAACCCAAGATGGCGGCCGTGGGACAAGGGTGGCGACCCCACAAACTTGGTTTTAGCTTTACACTGACCCCCCCTACACTTCTAAAAAATAAAATTGCGTCCTCTAAAAAACGCAACCCCAAATGTAACTTTTCAATGGACTACACGTTATTTTGACAGTGTGTAACAAGCTCGTAACATAACGCATCATGTTTAGGACTATAGAAATTTGGCTTACAGAATACCATTCCACGCACATTTCTCGGAGATAACATGACACGGCCGCGTTACGCGTTTACACTATCATACAGAATAAGGGCCCTGTACGTTGAAATAAAATTATTTACGGATTTTATCGCGGTTATTTATTTTATTATTTTCTACCGACATTTCGAAGGCTTTGCAGCCTTCATGGTCACGGGGCGGAATGAGGTGTTGGTCATCCGCAAGTGAAAATAACATTTTAACATCTCACATCTCAGAACGGCGAGCGCAGTGGAATACCAAACAATACTTGGTAATTCAAGGTGTATGATGGTGTTTCTTTTGTTTATGGGCGTATCGCTTACCATCAAGCGAACAGCAAGCTCGTCTCGTCATTCAAAGCAATAAAAAAAAACTCAATAACATTTCATCAACGCACAAATTCATCATACCGTTAAACTCCTCCAAACAAGCACTCAAACCTCATATAAAAATATTGCAACCACATCCCCGCCCTCATTAAAAGTTACTAGTTTTGACTAATTACCGCCGGTTGCGCCGGTCCCGTGGGCTTCGCCTGTGACAACCGACGGATGCTTGCGATTTGTTACCCTAACTTTGTTTTCCGGCATATGCGTGTTTATTTCATCGCCTTAGAGTGATTTATGTAGGGTCAGGGTATATAGCGGTTACTGAAGTGTGTTTGGGAAACGCCTAATTGGATAGTGGCATCGGCTGTGGTATTGGTTTTGATTCCCACGTTGGAAATAGAATTTTCTAACCCTAGAACACGTGGATATTCCAGTATTGGAATTTGTGAAAAATCTGGAGGATCCAATTTATATCACGGTAGAGAAAAAGGCTCGGGACTGCGGCGTACTAATAGTATTATGGATGCACCTTTTTAAAAGTCTAGCGATATTAGTTTTAATATTTGATGCAGGTATTACTTTTACACATCAAATTTATTTTTAACTTGAATTTACATAACCTCTCTATATTTTATGTTTTAAGATATTACGTAATATTTTTGTTGAACACGTCCGCTCACGTATTGAAAACTGATTTCTTCAAAAGTTTCAAATAGAAACGTGGCTTTGTAAGATTCACTCATTTGTCCCCAAGAGCTACCAAACTCCGAGTACACACTTCAAAGGTAAGAAGTTTAACTTTTAATTGGATTTTGCTGTCTTCAACTCCCAATAAGGTTTACAACTTACATTCTATCCGCTTCTTGTTCCGATTCTTGGTACAATTGTCAGAATGGTGTCCTCTGCGAATATGGTTTTGTTAATAATTAGTGTTTGAGTAATCACACACACACACTTCCTTACTACATATACTTTGACAACCAACGTTAAGACTAAGATAAGTTTGATCTATAATTAAAATTGTTAACTCAGCCCTCAGGTATTGTTTTAAACTAATGTAGATAGTAACCACTTGATTTCAATTTACACTGATTCAATGACTGCATGAAATCCTATTTTTATTTATTTTTCTTTATGTTACATTGACGAATCTAATGAAGTAATTACATGCATTGAAATTTTATTATATAAGAAAAAATTAAATGCATCGCAAACCGGAAAAAAATATGTGGCGTTTTTGGACCTAATACAGTGTCAGTGAGAGTATAGCACAAAGCACAACTGGAATTTAGATGTCAAAGATGCACCTTGCTCTGGTCACCCGGTAATGGAGCGAGAAAAAGTGGAGCAAGATCGACAAATATGATATAACATGACTTATATATAAAAAAAACACATTTGATAAGTACCTTATTATAATTTACTATGGATGCCGCCATACGTTTTAAATCCGAATGCAATTGGGTAGTAAACGATTTCCTGACTTTTATTTAATATATTTCTGAACACAATAATGTTGAACAGAGAGAAATAAAATAACTAAAATGGGCAATCGCAACATATACCTACTCTATGACATCTACTACCTGACAAAACACTCAAAGTCATTGGCACTGCTTACTGCTTAGTTACATGCTTTTTTTATTAAATATACTAGCTTCCGCTCGCAGCTTCGCCCGCGTGGATTTCGGACTCCAAAAATGGAGCCGGTCGCGAACGTTCGAGAATGTTCGTTTTACGAAGCTACTCGCTAGGTGATTCGCTAGCCTCTAGGTGCCAAGCAAGCCGCCTGCCTGTGCGTTCGCGACCTTATATATATACAAAAATAATCCTTATAGCATGATTCAGTATTCACGCGTGATGGCTTATTATTAGCGTATTTCATGTATAACTTTGGTGTTTCTATACCGATTTCTATGATTCTTTTTTATGGAATATTTAATAATGTTAACTTTTTTAATTAGGCATGACTGAGAGTGTTATAAACGTAAGAGTAGACAAATATAATGAGAAAGCTTCGAACTGCTAAGCTATCGGGAGTTACACGTGTTATTGTGAGTCAACCATAAAAGATAGACATATGCTGTCGTGGGATATTTTTTACATAATTTTAAGGAGAACATTTCCGTCATACATGATTTCTGTGTAGCTTTAACCATTAAGGTTGCACACGCGACGGAAGCTTAAAAAATGGAGTAACTTCTCCCGTTTTCCCAACATTTCCCTTCACTGCTCTGCTCCTATTAATTATAGCGTGATGAAAAGTATACTATAACCAGCACAGGAGTATGACAAATAATTGTACCAAGTTTCGTCAAAATCCGTCGAGTAGTTTTTGTTTCTATAACGGTTATACAGACAGACAGACAGACAGACAGACAGACAGACAGACAGACAGACAAAAATTTTACTAATTGCATTTTTGGCATCAGTATCGATCCCTAATCACCCCCTGATAGTTATTTTGGAAATATATTTCATGTACAGAATTGACCTCTCTACAGATTTATTATAAGTATAGATTATCAATGCATTCAAATCAGAACTAAGTTCACAATGTAACTTTTGTTTTTTATCGTCTCAATTCTCGAGTAACATTTAATGCGAAATAGGCACTTATATTCATCCTTAATCTACAACAGGCATCAATCATTCAATTAACACAACATTCCTCACCAATTACGCATACAATAATTCAAGATCAGTTCTCGTATTCCAATCAACAGATATCGGTCGACACAGTGTCTCTACCGCCTGTTTCAAAGCTGCACCACATGACACCGTGCCCGCCGTGTTCTCTGTTGGAAATAAGAAAGTTGGCCGCTGCAAAGTTGTCACAACGCAGGTGGCAATTATTACTTTGTCGGAACTAACGACCATCCAAAGTTGGTCCGCGTTGACTCTTATATCGCTTGTTAAGGGGGGGCGACCGGCCCTGAATAAATAAACGGAATTTACAAGTTAATTTTAGTTGAGAAGTTATTTTTACCGTATTTTATTTACTGTAATGGTTAACCTGATGTAAATCATGTATCCAGTGTTCTTTTGCAACTGTTTCGATTAGTGTGAGATCGATTTGGTTAAGTAAAACTGTGGGACGTTATTATTAGGTCTTATTGTAATTCTGCCTACATTAGTTCGAAAACGTGACCAAATCATTATTACTGTAATATATTTAATAAAGAACTCGACTGCCTCGGTGGCGTAGTTGTGTTAAGGTACAACTGTAGTGCTGAGATCTCTGGTTCGATTCCTGGGTCGGACAATTTTAGGGTTTTCTTCTCTGTATTAGTCCGGTGTCTGGAATTTTTGCCCAATATGGCGAGAGACTCGACTCCTATCACGTGATGCGACGGAATACACACGGCAGAAAATGGATGCGTTAGTTGCGCCTCTGCCTACCCCTTCAGGGATAAAAGGCATGACTGTGTGTATGTGTGTGTGCATGTGTGCGTGAATGCGTGTATGCATGCGTGTGTATGTGTGTGTTTAAAAAATAATTTAGCAGTTATATCAATTCATAAAAAGTTACACTACATCATTTTATTCCGTGATTTACTGCCAGAACCACATGCAAAACCTACTAATAAATACAACTTTAGACGATACCGAACACTATAACTGTCGCATCCTTAACAATCAAGTATAGTGTACACCGACCGGGCTCACGTTACGTCGGTAGACGTAAGCAGTTATAACCGTTATCGGGTTGATATAAATTAACGGTATTGCCGACGGTAGCACGTTATTAGCGTCAGTTCGCGCTGGCCCGTTCGTTCCCTTAATTGTAATACATTGCATGTGTAGGATTAGTTCAAGGTTTTCACGTCTTAATTTATTTAAATTATACCAGTTTTTTTTTTAATGATAAGGCGAGCTTGCCATTCGCCTGATGGTAAGCGATACGACTGCCCACAAATAGTACAATCACTTTCCAACACCTTGAAGTACAAAGTATTTTTTGGTATTCCACTGCGCTCACCATCTTTAAATAAGATGACATTTTAAGTCTTATTATGTTCAGTAACACTGGCTACAATATCCTTCAAACGGGAATACAACAGTGACTACACGCTGTTACTTAGCGACCAATAGACATTGTAGTGGTACCTACCCAGACGGACTCTCATGTATGAAAAACCACCAATGTATTTTCTTGTTTTACTAAATTTTGTGTGCCTTATAGAAATGATGACCGCCTCTTCTATTCTTCTTCTTAATATTACCGCTTATTTTAAAAGACCCAGCTCAGCTTCTATTACATCTTGGGAATATACACTTGGTGAAGAATGAGAATAATGTTGCACCACCGACTAGGTCTTCAAGGATAAAGGCATGGGTTTGCTAAAGGCGGCAACGGATCCATTTCTCTAGTCTCTGGCATTAGAATGTTCATGAGCGTTATTTATTAACTACCAGTAGATAAAAAGCACAAGCGATTGTGAACCTTAAAAATATTATTTAAAACTAAATACACAGAAAAATATAAATACCTTTATAACTAATTTAATCCCTAAAACGATTAGGGGTTTTTCAATCCTTGTATATTTTTACTATAAAATGAACCTTAATAATTTTATAAATCTAATATACTTGTAATCTGAACTAAAACTACCCTCAGTTACTAATTAAAAGCGCCAGCCAGAATCTAGTTATACCGGATAACGCAATTAGTAATTAATGTTAACAGACCGCTATAAATTGATAACATGAATTATAACGTTATTAGCCTAATTTAATTTTTTATTCGTGTAATTGATATAGTATTTTTTGTACTGAATGATGTGCTGACGCCTGTCCGTGACGTCATAATTGCTGGAGCCGTAAAACGCCTTTCTAAAATCTTAATCGTTAATACATTTTTTTATGCGAAGGACATGTACATGCGATAGATTTATTGATCGAATATGTCATGCCCTTTTATCTGATTAACACCAGCAAAATCCAAAGTTTTGAATTGTAGCACTTCGTGAATTTCCTAGCTGTGTTTTCTGCATGAATGGACCGAGTCTATCACACTGTCACTGTAAACCGGTGTAGCTTTTGCGTTTCATAAGGTCAATTCTTCTTACCGTGTTTTCACTCGTAACCCTTAATTCTTTTACGCGTTGATTTTCTTCCAGGAGTTATTCTCTATACCACACGTTATTTTGGCAGAACGTAACAAGCACGTAACGCACCGCATCGTATCTAAATGAATCCCTCTTAGTCGAATTTCGACCACGGCGGCCAATCTCAAAAGAGATCAGCCAGGTACGCAAGAGATATTAAAGTGTACATGTGTGTGCGTGTACACAGGTGCACCTTGTGACCTTTCACTCTCATAGTTCGGTGAGATGGAAATCCGACATGATCGAAGAGCGGTCAGGTGCCGAACTAACGGCTTTACGTGCTTTCCGAGGCACGGGGGTATCACACCGCCAACTTCCTGACTCCAAAAGCGACTGAGTGATGAGTGATTTTTAGGAAGGGTTTTTCCATCCTAAAAATTACTTTAGGCCCGACCCGGGATTCAAACCCAGGACCTCAGCGCCATATATGTAATCGTACCGCATACGCATTACAACTACGCCACCGAGACAGTCATCGCGTTTAATACAATTAGAAATGACATACAAAATACCATTTCACAGCCGCGTTACTTTAACACTGTCATACAGGATAAGGGAGTAGGTTCACTTAACCTTTAATCTACTCCAACTTAAAAAAAACACCCATTAAACCCTCCTACACCTATAAAAACCTATCTCATCACGAAATATAATCCACAATCCATTTCTATGGAGCGTGAAATTGCAATTATCCACTTTTACTATTTTATGGGAAAAAAGTTAAGGGGAAACGAGCACGGCTGGCAACTGCGGTTACGGTAAATTATCGTGATTAGTGAAAAACGTTAATGTAGTGCTTCCTTAATGTACAATTAGGGAGGCATTATGTAATTTGAGTTTTATGACGTCTTGCCAACGTTTTCGAGACTGTTGCTAGGCAGGTCTATGCGAAAACCTGAGGCTCTACTTCGAAAACCGAACGTCGAAACATCGGTCCGAAATGAAGAAACGACAAACTTCAGATTTAACTTTACTACCAAATTACTTCGGATCCGTCACCGTTCTCTAACTTAGCTTAGTGGTAGGATCAATTTCTTGTTTATTTTTTTACAGAGAGCATTGGAACTTTATCCTCAGAGATGGTTTTAAAAAGGGATGACGAAACCCTATTAGTTCTTACAAATGCCATGTCTGAAATATTGCAATGAACGGATCAGATCCGTCATCGAATCTGTCATCGGATCCGTAACACTTCGTAGTAACAAAATGTGCGATCCGTCATCCGAAACAACGGATTTCGTTTTTCGAAGTACACTTTCTGGCTGGGTAGTTATCAACGCAATGTCTATTTCAGCTGCCAAATAATATTGTGCAGGTTTGAAGGATTTGTGGCCTATGTAATTACTGGACTTTTTGAGACATCAGAATGAGGGAAGACGTTCACCATACATTATTGGAGTGTCTTCAGAGTGGACCTCATATTTTAGGTAATATAAGGGAATTTAGTAGTGTGTTGTCGGCTCTTGTGTCAGAAATAGCTAGGGCTTAAGAAAATATTTTAAAAATATGATGTTGAAATGTGTAGGCAACGACCAAAGTGGAAGGTATGGAACGACATAGTTGTAACACAAAACAAACTTCTTTTAAACAAGGATTAAAAAACGAAGGCGGAAGCACCACTGATTCATAAGTCATCGTTCGAATATGACCTTTCACGAGTCAGCATATCCATTTCCAACTAGCGACCGTCTTAATATCTCGTAATTCAAAAAGGACAATCACCTCAGCCAATATAAAAAATATCACAAATAGCTACACTAAAAATAGCAATATTAACACCTAGACGAAACCCTTCGAATAACACCTCCCACCAACTAAATCGGCGAAGAAACAATTCATAGCTAACGGAGCAGTGTTTACGGTAATGCCTGTACCCTGAGGATTTGTGACGTCATTGCCGAAGGCCCCTAGTTATTGTTGCTTGTTGGAGTTAGGCCCAGTTTATGGTAGGTGCGTTTTATGACCCAGCGAGAATAAGTTACTGCGTAGTTTGTCAGTGTTTCCAAACTTGGAGGTTACTTGTTTTGTTTGTTGATGTACGGGATTATTCAGTATTTTTATGCTTTTATAAATAGAGGTTCAAGAGATTAAATATAATCTTTGGATTAAGCTTATACCAAATATTTTTTTATCCGTGATAAGTGGGATGGTAATATTGTTATTTATAAATTTTGTGTTCTGTTATGAATATAAAAAATAATAGTTCTAAATATAGTCTAATCTTTTAATGGATTGGAATTAGGCCTTAGTCCACCACGTTGCCTAGTGCAGATTATTAGACTTCATATACCCTGAAATTCGTATAGAAATTCTAAGGTATGCAGGTTTCCTCAAAATGTTTTCCTTCACTATTAAAGCAAGTGATAATACACAAAGTTAACCCAGATAACTTTAGAAAAGTATAGGTGCGTGCCTCTGGGTTTTGAACGTGCGGACACTCGTCTCAGCAGTCCGTTCCACTTCCAACTAGGCTATCGCTACTTCTTATTTTGTATACCTTTTGTAAAATTGAGCTAATTTTGTCCCCTTGGTAACATGCTTTGTCTATATTTGTAGTCACATAATACAAAACTATGTGCAACATGACCTAGCTAAACATATTTAATAACAATCTCTATTAACCACTCTAACTGAATACAATTTGTAAAAATTAAACAAATTTAATTAGTCGGAATATTTTTTTAATATTCTAAAGCTATTGGATTCACTAATTGGGTGCTCATTCCACCCGGGTTCTTTTAATACGCTTTTTAATCGAATAATGAAAAATATTTCATATTAATTTCCCCTATTTTACTCGTACGCTAAAAGCATTGCGTAGAGCGATGATTATTCACAAATTCAAAAGGAAATAATGGCCAATTAACTTTAAAATTAAATTGAAAATGTTGATAGGTTTCTATCAAGTGTGTATTTACACACTTAATACTAAAATCGCTTGATGATAGATTAGAAGTGACATAAATTCAAGCCGTAAGCAAAAGACGTAAGCAAAGGTCAGGTGATATATTCTTCTGCAACCTACAATCCAGATGGTAACAAAATGCAACGTCGAGCCCGCAAAGGTTGCGTAACCGGTCTACCCATGTGGATTTTTGAACCTGATGATGCAGTTACTCCCTCGCCTGATGGTAAACACCAATTGCCATGAACTTTTACAATATAAACCCACAATACCTGCGAACAGATGCTTAGCGTCAGATATGGACAAACCGATAATAACTACCCAGGTCCCAGACGGACTCTTTGACAAATATCTATTAATGAGATTATATATCGCAAATCTTTGTGATTTCTCGCTTGCTTTAACGGTGAAGGAAAACATCGTGAGGAAACCTGCATACCTGAGAAGTTCTCTATAGGAATTTTAAGGGTATGTGAAGTCTATCAATTTGCACTAGACCAGCGTGGTGGACTAAGGTCTATTCTCTCTCTATAGTAGAGGAGGTCCGTGCCCAGCTTTGGGACAGTATATAATACACGGCTGATCTTATTATTATTATAATCCAAGTAAATGAATATCTTAATTCTTATATTAAGCCTTACGTTCTCGGCAGAAGTGATTAAGAGGTATTTCGAGGAAAATGAGCGACGTAATTGGCCGAAAGGTATTTTTGTTGCGCAAAATCTTGATCATATTCAACCAATTAACTCATGAACTGTATTGTACATTTATACTTCACATAAAAAGAGAGTTTAAGATCTTTAACGGTAAGTATATGAATATGTAAATACATTATAATTAGTAATGTGGAATGAAATCTTATTTATGACGGTTGAAAGAGCACGTTTTGGCAACCACGGCCATCAATGAAATCAAGATCAAAAGGAGTCCATTTTTCATTGGGTTTCAATGAAGTTACTAAAGTCACTGTCGTCTTATAGTGAATAGATGTCACCTATTTACATTACTATGGCTTCGGTTAGATACAGCCCTTATCTGAGCTGTGTGAAAGCGACCACTGAGATCCTCGCGGTGGAAAAACAAATGATCGTTGCTAAGACGTATTCAAGTCGGTCGTAGACAACATCGGAGGTGGACAGTGGACGCGCACTTTTAGTGTCGAATATGAAAGACGAGTAAATAATCTTTGAACGAAACATGTTTGCTCAAACAGACACAGCAGACGCTTAAACGTGATAAAGTAAAGATAGCGGCGTCTTGTCAATCACAATGGTAGAAGGAATAGACATCGCAGTGGAACTTACCCAGACTGACGCGTCAAAACAATCAACTATCGAGGTAATTGTTATTGACAAAAATGATTAACCAGATCATAAACAAATTAATATTTCCAATGCATATGGACAGAGCGGATGGGTGGGATGAACGGGTGCCAAATCCGCACCTCTACCTCGGCCGTGCTTCCGATATTATTTGGCATTTGTCCAAAATAATTACTTACGTAAACCAGACGACCAATCGGCTCAATCTCTGATTTTAATGTTTGTAGTCGCAGATTTGGATGTGGCATTGAGTGTGTAAAAAATAACAACGTAGATAACGAATTGTTTCGAGGTCATATATAGTAAATTATTAGCTCACATTTTACCAGAAAAGAGACTATAAAGTACACACTTGATGATAAATCTCCCGAAATTATTTTCTTTCGGATATCGGTAGCATTTACATTTGTCCCCAAACAAGCTGTACACAAGTGCCTTGTTCCAGTTTGAAAGGCTTTTTAAGAATTTAGTATTGTATCATAGATAATGTAGGTAAATCATCTGAGGCATCATGTAATAAAATGCCTGTATAATGACAAAAAGATTAGTATTTTATTATTACTACTTAATTTATTAGTTCCAAATCTGAAAACAGACTTTCTCTCGATACCTCTCGACTTGGAGAAACCCAAACTCGATCACTTGGATGCGTGACCCAAAAATTGTTTCAAATCCAAATATTATAAGGCAACCTAGTCGTTGATACTCACAAATCATAATTTATATGACACGATCTTCAATTCTCATAAAATACCTTATCCAAACCATGGTACATGAATGTTACAGCGAGCTCCCGATAGGGGCGTTGTATCAAATATTCATTATCTCCCCATAAAGGGTACTTTGAGAGCAAATTTTGCACGGCCCTGTAATTTGGAACCGACGTACGAACAAATTAAATAATGCATAACCGTATACGATACACTATTGTCATTATTATTCAGTTTACTGCCACCGATAACAGATGGCGCTTTAATTGACTTTTGTAAATGTTGAGGCATTTGGGTCGACTGCCAAAATAGGGGCCAAATTTTGTCGCTTGTTAAAGAAGCGGTGATCTTTACGGATATACGGATGGCTGTATCGGCAATAGTGATGAACTTCACTCCGATTATGCGCAAGCGGCCATACTGCTTACAAGAACCTTACGAAACAACATCACTACATAGTATAAAACAAAGTTGCTTTCTCTGTCCCTATGTCCCTTTGTATGCTTAAATCTTTAAAACTACGCAACGGATTTTGATGCGGTTTTTTTAATAGATAAAGTGATTCAATAGGAAGGTTTATATGTATAATAACATCCATTAAATAGTGGAGAAATACTGATATTTTGTCATGTTATACCCGTGCGAAGCCAGAGCGGGCCGCTATGTTTTTATATACAACTTTCACAGTTTTTCTGTAGTGTATTTAGTATCAGCATTGCACCCATGCGAAGCCGGGGCGGAACGCTAGTCTATTTATACATATTATAAAACAAAGTCGCCGTTTCCATCCGTTTGTATGTTATTGATTTTTTCAAAACCTACTTAACGGATTTTTATGAAATTTGGTATGGAGACAGTTTAAGACCTTAGGAATGTTATAGGCTACTTTTTATTCCGGGAAAATATATAGCGGAACTTTAATTTCGGAAAACACCTTCAAACGGGCAAAACCGCGAGCAAAAGCTAGTGTTAAATATTTTACCAATTGTAGTGGGCAACACAAATGCTTTTGATGATGAATTGTTGGAATTACCGGAAATAAACCTCTAAAAATTTACTTTAACACCAAATTATGTGATATTATTGCTCGATATGTATAGAGGATAAAAAACTGGGAACAAAAATATAATTTTAAAACGACTTTGATAAATTATTCAAAATGTAAGTCATACAAATATGAGATATACACACAAACTCACACATCAGGCCATTATCACTGGGGAGTAGGTAGAGGTCCTACCAGAACAACCACTTTTCGTCAGAAATAGGACCAGCGTATCCCCACATCGGGCACAAATTCCTATGTCCGAGTTGATAATGAGAAGAAAATACGAAATAAGTATTTTTTTTTTATGTTTTCATGCTGCAAGAATTTAATTATAATTTGAACCAAATCCCAATTATACTTAACTGCCTGACAACTTCATTGTAACACGATTAATGAAAAAGAACGTTCTTAACTATTCACATGATAGGCTTGTACCTAATTTACAAAATTCCGAAATCAGAGCACTTATCAGTTTGGCGAATTTTACTCTGTTAAGCCTCATTCTCTTTGAAAATTAAGTTTAGGGTTTGAAAAACATTTAATGAAAATCTATTATATATTATGAACAGATCATGAACTGGAGCCGTAGCCAATGTTGGCTAATAACTAAGTAAAATATTAATTTAAATTAATTACATACATTAGAATACCTTTAAAGTTTAATTATAAATCTTGAATACTGTTTTATTTACATTAATAATATACTTATATAATAATACCCAAAATAACAACAATAATCGATCTGCTAAAATATTACGAGTCTCTAGTTATACATTATAATTTACATCATTATAATGAATTAAACTTACTACACTCAGGGAAAATGTAGCTGCTTATTTAGTGGCAAAATATTCAGAAAGAAATCTGTCTTTCTAAAATCGTTATCGCAAATTTTTTGTATGGGAATGACAATACCTAGCGACGGACTTATCATTAATATACGTCATTTCTATATTTGTTTTTGTTTTCTATTAGCGTTAGCGATTTTACAGAGTAAAACTTTAATAATTGGACAAGTTGTTACTCGTTTCGTAATTTGTCCAATTATTAAAGTGTGAAAATTTATGTTTGGGTGTTTGTTAGAAATAAACACATGAACAGGTAAATTGATTTGGATGTTACGTCCGATAGACTAAGTTTTAGATTAATATAAGAAAAAAATGTGTACAGAGGGAAAAAACACGAATTTCTTGTTCTAGTGAGTACTTTCTACGCAAGGTTAATGTTTAATATTATATCATGCTGACGGGCCACGGTCCGTCAGCATGATATTAAACATTAACTGAAACAGAGACTAGCTGAAACACCCGTGGGTGTTTCAGCTAGTTTCTCTGTAGGATCAAAAAAGAGGAGTCCGTTGTGTGCCACTATCGTTGCAACGATCGCGAGAACACGATCCAACACACTTTTAAGGAGTGCCCAGCCAGGGATCTACAACGCAGCGCTCTGAGAGCAATCCTCAAAAGAGACTCTCCTCTTCTCGATACCGGCCGTAATGTTTGCCATGGTCGACGGCCGGAGGTCACGTCAGCGCCGAGCGCGATCGTAAGTAGACCAATCTCGCCGGCAGCCAGAGAAAACATTGGAGGCAGACTCCGAAGAGGACGTCAATAAGGTCTCTCGCTGTCCTAAATGCGTCATTTTGTGTTCGGGGTCAACTTAATCCCCCATACAGAGATGGGCCTCTTTGCGACATCATGCAGGGAGTGCAACAAGATACCCTGAGTCCTTCTTGTACGCGCCGAACTAGACTCGCGACAGTCGATGTTGGGCCGTAAGACCGGTGAAACCAACGTAACTGTTCCACTCACCCCCCAGTGGTGGAAGCGATAAGGCATTACTTCCCCCAAAAAAAAGTTGGTCTCTAATATGGCGATCATTTGCTTTTGAGAAGCGCTATCTTGGAGCGAGAAGCAGTAACTGGTTGCTCCAACAACGCTTTTAATCTAGTGTTTATTAATTAATAAAATTAATTGCCACGTCATGAGCGGGGCTTAAGTCCCAACCAACTATAGGTGTTATGAATTAATTAAATATTCATTAAATTATGTAATAAAATGAATGCACGTTTTCGTAAGCCTTTTACACTATGTATATTTATTTACTAGGTATTGTGTTATTTAAATATTTTAGAGTCTGTTTCGCAAATTTCAAATAAATTTGATTTCTAAGTTATCGTATTAAAAAGCTTATGTAAATAGTACTTATTTTGTTACCATTTATTTTGGAGCATAGATTAGCCTATATTTAGTCAGCTTATACATTTCTGAGACGAGTAGCATTTACTTATTAGTCGTAAACAGGCCCTTAGTATTTCACCGTAAAATAAACTAGTAGATTAACGAATTTCAGTTGAATAATTATAGCTCAAAGACGCTGCTACAAAAGTGTAATGGAAGGATGAGTATATTATATTGAGACGTGTTAATGGTTTTAGGCTCTTTATTTGACTGCACTCATAATACTAACTTAATACTATACATTACATAACTTATATACTAAGTACACACACTATAAAAGCAACATTCTGTATTTTTAATATTTTCTTTACAGAATCAAAGGATTTGGTGTTTTTTTTGGCATAATGGGTAAAAAAAGGTTAAAATAATTTTGACCAACCTAGAAGGAAACTACGGCTTGATCAAGGGAACTCAAATAATTTCAATTAAGGAACTCAGAATCGCCAACGATACTGAACATCACTTGAACTTGCGCAACCAATTTAAAGTGTCGACCAGGCACAAAGCACTTTACAGAATGTCACGTCACCTGTGAAGACGAATTACCTTTGAAGGTATTCTTTGAATTTAAAGTTGCAAGGATTTTTTTAATATTAAGTCTTGTTACATGTTGATACGACCTTCTTTGTTATAGTTCATAAATAGCACACTTTGTTTATTTCTGAGTTGAAGCATTATTTCAGTTTCATATAGAAAAAGCAAGGCATTGGCTAATGACCGTCAGGTCCGATGTCGAGACAGTGGTTTATTGTTTGTCTAAGCAAAGTACTTGGCCGTGTCATCATTTGGTTATTACTACTAGCTTTTGTTCGCGACTTCGTCCGCGTGAAAGGGTTTTTCGAGATAAAAGACCCGGAAAGAAAAGTACTCTATGTCCTTTCTACGATTTCAAACTATTTCCATGCCCAATTTAACCGATATCCTTTCAGTAGTTTTTGACATTGTCGCGTTCAGACAGAGGCGGCGGGGACTTTGTTTTATAATATCACACACACACAACATCACGCATTTTATCCCCGAAGGGGTATGCAGAGGCGCAACCATGGCACCCACTTTTCGCCAAGTGTGTTCCGTCCCATGATGTGATAGGGGGCGAGCATATCGCCATATCACATCATATATGTAAGGTTATAATAACCTTGCGCCAGAAATATACGACTTTTGTCTTTATGGTCTGACATTTTCCTAGCGTAGTGTCAATATCCTCCTTTGTAAAAATGCTTTCACTCGTTCGATCTTCAGTAGTGTGAGCTCTCATGTGTTTCTATAGAATGTTAAACCCCTTATGACCAGCCGCAAGAACTTACCTCTGTTACAATTTCGCTCAGCTAGATTAATTTATTTATAAAAATATAATTCTGTACAAAAGGATTCCATCAAACCCACGGTACTTTCTAAACACAAACAAGTTTTAAAATAACCTGTAGGCAAACAATATCTACAGCCAACGACACCAAAAATAACTTCGACGTAGACGATTCTGTTAGCATAGATCCCGTCAGATCAACTAATTCAAATGTCAATAACGTCAAGAAATGTCAACAACTAACAATAGTTTAGTTTGCGAAGTTAAGTTCAACAACGAACTGACAATTTTAACAATTAACAAGGATTATCTGCTCCTGTGGAAATGAGCTTATTCGATGAACTCAAGTTTAGAGGATCTGAATTAATTAATTTCAGATCGATCGTCGTATTTTGCTTATAAATGCTTAGGCTGTAAACAGGTCTAAAGGGAACGGCGGAGATAGCCTAGTTGGAAATGGAACGCACTACTGAGACGAATGTACGCAGGTTCAAAACCCAAGTCACGCACCTCTGACTTTTCTTGTCTTTTGTGTATTCTTTGTGAATTATCGCTTGCTTTAACGATGAAGGGGAAGACCTCGCAAGAAAACCTGTATACCTGAGAAGTTATCTATAAGAAATTTGATGACGTGTGAAGTCTGCCAATCCTCACTAGATGGATTAAACTCTTATCCCTCTCAGTAGTAAAGGAAACCCGTACCCAGCAATAAAACAATATTTAACACAGGACTGATATTTATATCTAAAGTATAAAATGACTAGTATGACCAAACAAATACCACTGATTATTAAACCGTCCACACCACGTTCAGTCGAGTTAATTAGAAACAGCTAATCAAGCACAGTTTAGCAACATCAATCTCGCTAAAAAAACTTCCAAATATGTTATAAAAACTGCACTACCCGGGTCCATCTGGCGCGGCTCCAAGCTATTAACCCTCGGACGAGCTGACGGATGCGCCCGCTGCGATATTGATATTGCTCGAGAATACCGAATTGATGTTTAATGGTGGGGATTTTATCGCTCAAAACAAAAGCTAAGTAACATAGTCCAATCAACTAATAAGTGACGCGTTCTCAATGAGAATTATGTCGGTCTATGTTAACGTATGGTTGACTATGGAACACGAATCAGTTTCAAGAATAGAAGAAAATATTTTTTACGTTAATACATAAAGTTGCACCTTTTTCCGAGAGAGAGTTCTTGTGGAGATTTTTTTGATACTATACTAAACTAATTATTATATACTTTATTCATAATTTACAGGCCGGTACAAAAAAAGTGATGAATGAGAAAAACAAAATACAACCATAATGCAAATAGACAAATAAAAAAATAATTTTAACAAAAAATTAAACCGCCTTCAAAAACCACTCAAAACCAATAAATAATTTCACATAAAAAGTATATATTGGATACCAATTTTGGAGTCGGTGCCTAATTAAAATTGCTAGTTAGCTATATTTGTTGCATAGTCCATCTATGAGCTAAATTTCTTTCAAATCAATTAAAAGGAGTAGGTTTGCGTGTACTACAACATACACAGTGAAAGGTGTAATACCAAACACATGTATGGTGTTTCATCTTTTTATTTCCTCTTTTTTCGAGGCAGGGAGTGTAATACACCCACATTTGACCAGCTATATGTAATAGGGGAAGAATTTGGGTAGTGTTACAGTTCACAAATTTAAATATTTCCTTAATAGCTTCCATTTGCTGTGCTGCGGCGATGTGTTTATCTCCGGTGACGATCTGACTTGCTGACTTTGTACGCTGGCAGCACTTTGTTTTCGTATATTCGTTAATGTATTTATCTAGCTTAACTAGCAACTTTAATTAGGCACCGACTCCATAATTGGTATCCAATATATACTTTTTATGTGAAATTATTTATTGGTTTTGAGTGGTTTTTGAAGGCGGTTTAATTTTTGTTAAAATTATTTTTATTTTTTGCTTTTTTGTGTTAGTAAAAAATAGATCGTCTCAATGGCATAGTTGTGTTTCGCTCACGATACGACTATCGCGCTGAGGAGTTACACCTCTGAGTACCACTGAAAAGGGGAAAAGGTGTGATGCTATATATATGTATGTAAGAAGTAGATTCAAGCAAACCTAACGCAAAAACACAACTAATGTGTTTCGCTCGCAGTACGACTATCGCGCTGAAATGTTACACCTCTGCCTACCCCTGAAAAGGGTAACAGGTGTGATGCTACATATATGTATGTATGTAAAAAGTGGAGTCAACTAAATCCAACTCAAAACACAACTAATGTGTTTCGCACGCAGTACGACTATCGCGATGAAATTATACGCCTCTGCCTACCCCTGACACGGGGAAAAGGTGTGATGCTATATATATTTATGTAAGAAGTAAATTCGAGGAAACCTAACGCAAAAATACAACTGATATATTTGGCTCACAGTACAACTATCGCGCTGTGGTGTAACACCTCTGCCTACCCCTGAAAAGGGAAAAGGTGTGATGCTATATATATGTATGTAAAAAGTAGATTCAAGCAAACCTAACGCAAAAACACAACTGATATATTTCGATCATACTTTAACTATTGCGCTGTGGTGTTACATCTCTGCCTACCCCTAAAAAGGGGAAAAAGTGTGATGCTATATACATATATGTATGTATGTAAGAAGTAGAGTCAATTAAACCCAACCCAAAAACACAACTGATATGTTTCACATACAGTACGACTATCGCGATGAAATGTTACGCCTCTGCCTACCCCTGACACGGGTAAAAGATGTTATGCTATATATATAAGTATGTGAGAAGTACAGGCAACCAAACTCAATGCAAGAACATAACTAAATACGTCACAGGAAAGCTAAATTCGCGATTTCGTTTTCTTGGACGACATAATTATTCTAGTTTTTTTAATTTTAAAACCAAACTACCGAAACGGTCTTGAAAAAAAATTTATGGGACCAATCTGGAGAGAAATTCTTTCGAATAAAAAAAGAATTTTCCAAATCGGTTCATAAAGAGCGAGTTCTGAGGTAACAAACATACAAAAAAAAAAATAAAAAAAAAAAAATTCACGTCGAATTGATAACCTCCTCCTTTTTTTGAAGTCGGTTAAAAATACAAATAATGGTTAGAATGCTACTGACACGCGATTAGTTTGATATAAATAAAACAAATCTAAAAAAAAGACCATTTTATATTGTAAAAGCCATCATAAAATTTTTAAATGACATCCAATGACACATTTTTATGCAAAACTATGCCAACGTTGCCAATTCTAAAAATATTCAGCGTTTTGATTTGCTAAAATTCCACTGTCGGAAATTAAAAATATATCAACCAATTAATAAATAACTACATGAATACCTAATGTTATACCCATTACAATTATAGGTATGGGCTATTTCTGTCGACATGCAACATTATTCAAGCACTGTTGTATATCGCTTTTAAGGACATAGTAGCTAGTGTAATTAGTTGCAATAAAAGTCCAGGACGGTTTGTCGTAGCTTTAAGCATCAGTCTGATAACTTAATGATTTGTCAGTATAGAAATCCTTAAATAGGCACACACCCCCGCGCAGGTTGCTAAATAATTTAATAACAATGATGATTAATTTAGTAACTATCAAGATTTCCATTCGACAACGCTTAATAGAGACGGCCGCATTCAGGTCTTACAGACCTTGAAAACGATATCACTCTAGCTATTCGTCGTAAAAACGACTTTCTGAAACTCTTACACTCTACAAGACCGCAGTTCCGTCCTCGCCGCGTTCCCTGTCCCCCTGACCCTTCTAATAGTTGCGGCCCGCCTTCTAACGAATACGATAATACCTATAGATTGATTGACTAGTACGTACATTCTTAATCATTAATGTCTCATCCTCTCCCACTGGCCATGCTGAGCCTGGGACAGTGGGTTTCCCTCAGCATGGCCGCTAATTTCCAAGGATTGCGGACGCCTAAAGAGCTCAAAAGTTCAGTGTGTTTCTATAAGTCGACCCTTGTCTGACTAACAAACGCATGTTAAAAAAACTATGAAGTCAATCAATCATTTGATAAGAAAGTTTGTTGAAACGTCAGTAATTCTTATACTTATTGTTTAAAACAACAAATAACAGCTCGTTGCCAATCTTTAGTGTCGTGTACAATACGACAGACAGCAAGGGCTGCCTGTTAACAGATAATACTCAATAATGAACCATTTCCTGTATAGCAACGACAAAAAGTCATCTACTATTCTAACATAAAGCTAATAAATGGTAAATAATTCAATTCAAACACAACAATCAATATCTGTGATGAGGACAATGCCCTTAATCCTGGGGGTGGGACACGATTGTGTTTTGATGCGGGACTCAACAGCCGAATCTGTGGTCCGATCCCGTAGGCGCAGATGTGGTGCAAGTTACAAGCTGAAGCTACAGCGATTTCTTAAGCGGATGAAGGATTGATAACTTTATACTGCTGCATTTAGATCTTGTACAAATTCATTGTCACTTATGTTTAGCAAAATAAATATCTTTTTCTTTGAGGTACTGATATTTGATGAGCAATAAGACTTTTCTTACAATTGAATTATTTCTAGTCTAACTCTAATCATGTCGACTTTCTTAATTCTATTACTAAGATAAAGATGTTAAAGACTGGTTACATGAATTAAAGTTTACTGACATCTGTATGGATTCTGAATACTAAACGTATTACTTACAAATCAACGTAGGCCGAATGTAATTCCTTCTCGAAATAAACTACAGAAGACTGTTAATTTTCACAAAAATATCCCAAAAAAATCCTTCCTTTAAACTTTCGTGTCCATATCAACAATTGGTTTTTCCTTCCCTAACCGACATTTTCAATACGATCCCAATCGCTTTTCGATCTATCTCAAAATAGACTAATCAGAACAAAGTTTTTTTGACATAAGTACTAACAAATGATTTATTGTGATTGGTTCATTCTCGAAATCCGATTGAAGATTAAGATTGGAATCGTTTATTGAAAACTGATGTTAATCAAACTTCAATAAGTTCACTTAATTTAGATAAAGACAAAATAATACTTCGATTGAAGTTGACATGTAGCGGTTTGAAGTGCCGAATTTGTTGCTCCTTTTGAGGCTGTACAGATTAAAGCTATTCAAAATCAATTTATACGTCATGTACCCAAAAGCATTCAATTTACTACCCGCATATCTCTCCCAATCTACACCACGCGCTAAGAGTTGGATTACTCGGGATTTTTTCCTACTAAGCTGCCCGTAATTGGATCCTAAATTGACCGTGGGCCAACGCCGGCACCCATCCGTTCGGTCGCCGGCGGATTTTGTCATTTGTATCCCGTTTGTATCAGATATTGGAATAAACAAACACACCGCGGACTAAACTCCGCCTGTGAGAGGCATTTTTATACATTGGTTGGTTTATTTGACCACCTTGAGTGTAGTAGAAGTATCTATACATAAGATCATGCTTCAGATTCAGTGAAAGATAGAGACGTTTCGCAAGTTAATTTAAGTCCTTTACAAAGGGACAGACCTTCTGTTATTTACCGGGCTTGTTTGCAAATTCCAGACTTCAATTGAAGAGATAAACAAAATATTACTTTATCCATTTTTGAAAAATGAAAATCGTAAGCTAAACAACAACGTCGTTTACTATAGTTGTCGAAATAATAAGTACCTCTGCGCGACGCCTACGCTAAAATCGAATAATCATTACCACGAAATAAACCCTGTCACAAACAAAACTCGTAAAATAAATTACTGTTGCAAACAATAATAATCCGACCCAATAACAATTAATACGGGCAAAAATTTAAAATGTAAATAGTGCAGTTGCCACTGTACCCGGCGAAAGTCTATTAAATAATACCAGATGTATTAAAATATCGTAAAATCTAATTAAATGTTGCCAATGCCAATAATTACATGAAACTGACATTGGTATAATCGGCAGTACTTTGTTAATATGCATTGAAATCCAAATGAGCCAGTTATGATAATAAGGAACATTATTGTTATTCATAAAATTAACCTTTTTTTATTGAAATAGTATTGTATAAATGTAAACGATAACTTTGTTATACTATATTGTAAATACAATATGCACGAAGCTGTGCCCAGACTTTCAACTGGGAGAAGCGAGGGGCAACACCTAGTTGTATACAATATAGATGTTTAATAGGACTTTCCACCCTACTTAACTGGACAAAATTGGGTGTCACATAATAACTGGAAGCTATTGTAATAAAATTGTAATTATTTCGCAAAACATTCGGCGGCCACTAATTACCGCTGTAAAGCCGGCGCGGTCGCGATGTTGTTTGCGCCGGCTTAACTCGGCTTAGCGCGGTTAATCACAGCTATAACTAGTTTATGCCTGTTTACAACTACTTTCGGCTATAACTCGTTGTAAGCCGAAACATTGCGAGTGTCGGTTCCAGAGAAACTAAGGTCGATAATTCTGTGAACAGCGAAAGTGTAAAGATAATAGCCTTAATACCTGATTGTTTAGGCAGGGATGCATCTAATGCTCTCACATTTCGAGCTTGTATCCGTCCCATAATATAATAGAAGGCGAACATATAATTGTTTCTAGTAGATATACCAAACATGTAACTCAGATGTTATCTAAAGCCGAAAAACACACTCATGATGGCACAAAAAAGTTCCATACGTAATGCACCTATTTACCCAATAATACAAATAAATAAAAATAATTTGTATTTGAAATATAAGTGTACTAACTAACCCTTAAAAAATAAAGCAGTGAAGTAATACTACAAAACCCTTTATCGATAAATACTTTCCTTCCTAATTCCTCTTATATTAACAATCATTCTTCTAAGATTTCGTAGCAAAGCAAACGAAGCGCGAGTGGAATTTAATTAAGTAAACGCAAATTTCATTGTGCACACTAAATACGATATAAACAACGGCTATGTAGTACAAATGTTCAACTTAGCACAGTCATTGAGGCTTACCTACTTAGAATTTAGTGATGTGCACTTCCTGCAGTTCATATCGATAGAACTTAGTGATGGATGATCTCAACATTATTTTTTTCAGTGTCCCTGTTTATGAGACTAAAGGATGACTAGCAAGTCCTTGTGTTCAGCATAATATCTTGGAGCCGTTCCGGACTTATTGTGTGATAACAGTATGTTATGAGGTTTGTAGCATGTTTATACTTGATTAATTAAAAGTGGTCTGATTTTAGCGAATATTATAGGCCGTGTAGCTAATTACTGGATATTAGGATAGTATCTCGGCTGGTAAGCGCAATGTACTAAAATCAAATAGTTTGAACGTAATACAAAATTGTTTCATCGTTACTTTAATAACTAAATCTCTCGCTATCATATCAACTGTTCACACATTTTTACACAGTTGCGAGTCTTATTACCAAACGTAATAAGACTCGCAAGCTCTATTACAAGCGACCAATTTGATTATTTTCACACAGTTCCGAAGTCAAATTATCGAATGGGAAACTTAGTTTTACTACCGAATTACAATAACATAATTTGTAACACCTATTTGACAGCAAATGTAAATAAAAAATCGTATAGAGATCTTTCTATCGACACTCACCCATCCCTACCAGGTAGAACTCCTTTAGAATGCAACAAGCATTTTTCTTTCAACCCGCCCGCTCCCGTGGAAAATTCTCCGCCTCACACTTAGCAGCTTTACCTTTATGCAACTGGATAAAATGTACAGAGTATTTCGGAGTCTGTGAGAATCTTACCGACTCGCTCCGTCGACTCGATAAAACGTATTTTAATTGGATTTCAAACGTGTATTGTGATTAAAACTGCATTGTGGATGGAGAGGAACGATTTTATACGTGGCAAAATTATTTTCTCGGTTTATCGAGTGAGTGATGTTCTCAATAAAATTAAACTATTTTTTCGGATTTTATAGCGGTTTTAATATTTTAGTTTTCGAAGACCTTGCAGCCTTCGTGGTCACGGGGGGACTGAGGTGCTGTTTAAAACGGAAAGAATATTTGAAGTTTGCTAAGTGTTTCATAATAACAAGCTAATCCTGCATCATAAACAATATCCTCCTCCTCCTTGCATCGATTCCCCAATGCTGGGGGTCGTGAGTCATCAGGGAAACAGTCCT
The DNA here is from genome assembly GCF_014839805.1 of Manduca sexta. Taxonomy (NCBI): domain Eukaryota; kingdom Metazoa; phylum Arthropoda; class Insecta; order Lepidoptera; family Sphingidae; genus Manduca; species Manduca sexta. The sequence continues at coordinate 8,262,927 of NC_051135.1, read as the reverse complement.
TTGCGCACAATGTTTTGCCATCTGGTTCGGTTTTTGGCAACACGAACCGTTTCAGCCACATTGATGTTGGCAGCCACATAAACAATATAGAAGAACCTAACTGGCGCTATTACTAATAAGACTGGCGATATTAGAACGTAAATGGCCACGTCGCCCCATGAGAGATTACGCTTTCCATATATCGACGCTGGAAAGCATAAACGCTGTAACCCTTGAAATATCGAAAATACGTTTTTTACACCGTTGGAATCAGGAAATTTTTCTGCGTCGAATGAACCCATGCTCGTTGCTCTAGGATGAAAAAAAATTTTTGCACAGCGTAAAATTTTGGTGATTTTTTTACATATCTCAGACTTTATATTGCTGTAACCCACCGAAAAACTAGTGTTTTTTGTAGTTAAGGTACTTACACCATTTGATCGATTGTAATCTAAAGTGTGACCATGGTTACTACGTTAATACGGGACAATATTTTTAGACACACTCAGGTTACAACGTTTATACGGTATGTAAATAATATACACTCTAAAGGTTACAACGTTTACATGGTATGTGACATGAGGAGATTACTAATTTAAATCCTTTTACATCGTTTGAAAATACGATCCGTACCGTATCGATCGTTTGAAAATATTTGAATTACTGCGTTAATACAGTCGCGTGGCACCTTTTGCAGCCGACGAAACGTCTTAGTCGCTTCGTGTCGTGCAGTGTTGTGTTTGCTGTAAGTTGGAGCTTTCCGCCAATTGGGCGTTCTTTTAACGATAACTTTTTAATTACATTCATATTTTTTTTTATTGATTATATACTAATTAACCATTGTTCAATGTTTCCTTTTATTATGATTTACTGTAATAGGTAAATTATAACCTAACTACTATCGTTATGTAAAATGTAGGAGCAATATTAATTTTAGTAATACAATTTTGAAGCATTTCTTGAGATCTTGAATATCTCTTAATTGACATGGAATAAAATTTTGTAATTTTGATAAGCAAAAGCAGTAGATAAAATAAGTCTGTGAGTTATAATAAAACATCCTGAGATTTTTTTTTTCATTTTAAGAATAAATGTTAAAATTACTTAATTAAATAATATATTTAGTAATTTGATTTCAGATGTCGTTTGAACGTCGTATATGGCGAAAATATTTAATACTACAGTGTAATTCCATCTCTAATAATGATGTTATGACAGATGAAACTGAAAATTATAATAATAAAAAAATAACGATTCTCAGTGAAAAAATCTATAAAGAAATAAACGGAAAATTGATAGAAATTCTTAATACTAGGTTTTGAAATGAGAAATTGGCATTTTGTATGGGAAAAATTCATACTGGATTTTTTTAAAAATATAATTAATTAATCAAAGTATGTGCCATTTTTATCTATGCATTTTTACTATTTGTAGGGAGTTCATTGATCTCTTTACTAAAAAAACATGGGGGCGAGAATCAATAAACTTTCTGGAGGCGGTTTGGAATGCCACATCGGAGTCGAATTTTTTCCTTGTAAAAGTTATTGAATTTACTGAAAAAATGGTAATTGTTAGAGCAAGGTCCGGAGAGAGTACGGCGGATGTCGCAGACATTTAAATTGCAACTCCTCTAGTTTAGTGGCTGTCTGTTGTGCAGAGTGTGATCTAGCCTTGTCCTGAAGCAGCAGTGGCCTACAGCGATTGACCAGCCTCCTTTTGGCAGCTAGTTTGCCCATCATGGTTTGCAGTTGCTGATAATAGATATCTGCCATAATCGTTCGGCCAGATTTTAGAAAGCGTTAGTGAACATTTTGAAGAACTTTTCATTACAGGTAATCATTCGATTACAAATCCTATAATGATAGTGTAGGTTGAGCAATGTAACGCAGCATTCGACGCGATTTTGGTGGTTTGATTCACTCAATCTATGAGGTACCTTTGAAGCATTTTGCTTTCCTGATTTGCTTCAAAAGGATTAAAATACTTTTATCGCTCACACCTAACCCTGCAGCTAACTCTAAAGTGGTTTGCGATGGATCCGCTTCCATAAAAACTTTTAATTCCACAGTTTTCACTTTCGTTTCCAGCCGTCCACGGGGCTTATTCTGAAGGTCGAAATTTCCAAAAAGAAAACGTTGGATCCAAAAAGGTACCGTGTACCATACTCATCGTCAATACCTTATAATAACAATAATGTTTCTGAAGAAACAAAAGATCCTCAATAATCGAACGTACTATGATAAGGAAATATTGACCAAAGTTAATTTTCTCTATAATATTTAGTTAAAGAAAACAATTATTATTACCTATTTATTTATTGTATTTGTTTCATTTATTTTATAAATTGTATTTATATTATTTGTTGTATTTAATTATTAATATTGCTTAAATAGCTTTTAAAGCTAGTTGTTATGATTCGATTATGATTTTTTTTAAGAATTTCATTTTTAAGTTATTTCTTCGAAGATTCCAAAGCAAAAGAAGCTGATTCTGAAGAACGCTGTTCAAAAGGAATAAAGATGTTCAGAAGATTAATGAGAAAGAAAAGTCTATAATATAGTAGAGTTAAAAATCAATGAGAGGTTGAATCATAAAAGTAAAGGATTACTCATTTTTATATTTTTAGATTGTTTTTATTGCTTACCATTTAATGTAAGAGAAATTTCTACAAAGGAATATACAGTAGAGTAATAAAAGTTAATTTAATATAATAATTTTGTAGTCAAAAAGAGAGTACCTAATAAAAATATTTCTTTTTAACTTTTTAAAAGTCTTTTATATCAACTTCTACCATAGTTACAGCATTTTATTGACGTTTAAGTATAGTCTGTTCCATTGCTTATAGCATTTTAAAATAGAGAGTATGCTAATTACAACGTTTATGCTTTTCCAAAAAACGTGACAAAATTAATCTTTCATACTTTGTCTAATATGGTTACAGCGTTTTCAAGGTCTCAAAAAAAAGTTCCATTTGCTGTAACCCATATTAAATCTTGTCCAGGGAACTTTAAATGAAATAGCTAATGACCATATTATAGCTGAGCATAAACTGCACAACTTTGCTAAAAACCGCAAGCTTGTAGGTGTAACGGTTCACGAGTTTGATTTTTTTTTCTAAAATTTCAAAAGTTTTTTGGCTCTGGTGTAAAGTTCATACTTTCAGGGTTACAGCGTTTATGCTTTCTAGCGTCGATATTATAATTCTCATTTCATTACGCCTAATGCTTCGGAATAATAGCACTTCATTACGAAGCAGACCTTCGTAAAAAGTTACTTTTGTTAATACATTTTACAGGCAATCGTAACACTATCAGACATACATAAATCATCTCATCACTGAAATGAAAACAAAATCACAATATTGACAATTATAAACATTTGATTTTTGAATTACCTACCATGATTATCTTTGCACCTCCCTATGGTTGACTGCTAGAGAATACCTATGGCATTTAGTCTGTCTGTATACATTTGTATATGTAGTGCTAGATAAATAAATAGATATTCTTTTGTTTGATTTTATGTTCATAACCACAACTTTCCCCATTCATAAAAACAACGCTTGAAAGAAACAATATAAAAAGGGGCCAAAAACATAATGTATGTCCATTGCAATAAAAACAACACATTTGCGGAGTTTCCGCCATCTCATTCATATTCAATACAGGAGTAAAAAGTGCAAAGCGGAACACTTTCTGTTTGCCGTAACGATACCCAGGCGTTTGGTTTCTGGAATATTCTACCATGTTTTATTGTGTAATTAGGTATATTTTCCTTTAGACATTGATGGATAATATTTCCCAAACTTCTTTAAGTTGAAGTTTTGGGTATTTTTATGTTATCAAATATTGCACGGTTCTCCTTTTGCTTGACGTTAAGTGCATAGAGTCTCCCATCCTGCTTAAATAATTTCACTTAGCCCTATCAAGCATCTTGGTAAGACCTCGAAATATCTTCCTATTAACTCTTATATTGTTTTATATCGTCTGGAAACGTTAACGCATGCAGTAAATAATACGCAAAAATATGATGTTCAAAATTGAAATGGATACACAAAACGTGCAATTAATAATACGTTAGTTTTTAAATAAGCTTGAAATTAAAATGGAATAACAAAACGTGGAAGAAAAATCCGCAAATAATATCACCGAATTAAAATTTCGTCAGCAAATAAAAACAAAAGTACACAGAAGTTGAGATTGCTCCACGTCTTCACCGCAAATAAACGAGATAAAACCACATGATTATCACAACTGTGTGCAAATCTTGAAGAGTTTGCAGCCAAGCAACTGCAGCTTAACGTACATACGCGTACTCTTAACATAAAGGAAACTTATCCGTGAAAATGTTTAAGCAAGTATTTTTCTTTCCAATTTTGCTTCTCTTCCTTTATAGCTGTTTAAATACCGTTAGCTCGTTTGTTTTCATGCTGAATGAAAGATAAAATAAATAGGGATTCATGGCACCTACCTATAAATAGTAGAACTACCAAGATCTAATTGCAAAGCACTGCAGGGACGTATAATACGCTACTTTTGATAGACACGGTCAACTTGAGGTTAAAATGCCTCCTTAGTTAATTATTTTATCTCCCGCTTTGCTATGCAGGGAAATGGATAATTAATATTTCCAACTCCTACTTATCTTTCTATGTAATTAATTTCGTTGCGGGATAATGACAAATTAGTGTTCTGAGACTCGCCGAGCTTCATCGCTCGGTGTCATAAAATGCGTGCCATTGCTGATCCTGGATTACAGGAGTTGTATTTGAGAATAACTGTAGTAATTTATAGTGTCATATAAATGAATCTTTATAAATATCCCATTATTTGTCATACGAGCTAATCACCGGTATAAAAATCCTATGAGTTAATCCAGAGCATAGTCTATCCAAGTGCCAAATGTCATCCAAATCAGTTCAGATGTTTCTGCGTTTACTTCTTACAAACTCACATCTATACCGGGTATATTATAAAACAAACTCCCCTTTTCTGTCTATCTGTATGTTATCGATTTTCTCAAAATCTACGGAACGGATTTATATGAAATTTGGTATGGAGATAGTTATAGGTTACTTTCTATATTGGGAAAGTATACAGCGGGACTTTTATCCCGAAAACTCCTTTACGCAGGCAAAGCCGCGAGCAAAAGCTAGTTTATGATATTAATAAGGCAACAGCTTTCAAGGGGAAACAGGACATTGGTTGCACTTGGTAAAAATACACAAGGAAATGTCTCTACCCACTGGACAAACGGGACCCTAACTAACAACATCTCTACGCCACAAATAAAGAAGTTAAAGTTCTAACTGCATTATCTATTCCGATATTCGGACTGGAAACGCAAAAACCACAAAGCGGTTATTTATGTGGGTCAGGAGTGGTCGAGCGCCCCACGATAAATATTACACAAGTTTTGTCATATTTTTGCCATATTCATAAAGAGCCGACCTCCCCCATTAAGCACAGTTGCTAAGAAACGTTGGAGGCAATAAAATGTTTGTTGTATTTGAGTGGTTAAGTTCGGTTATTTCTTTTCGTTGATAAAGTTCAAAACTTTATGTACTGCGTATTCTAGTTGTAGTTTATACAAGTGAAGTTAAAGAGTATGTTCAATAATAAAAGGTTTGCGAATTTGTTAGAATAATTTCTAAAGTCGATCCGAAAAATTTATTCACTAACCAAAAGTTGCAGTCTCCGAAAGATGTTAACTTGGTTTTATTTTAACTCTTACGTTTTTCTAAGTTTGGTCGCGCGAATATTTTTTCTGAATAAAACTGCAGTTTTCTGAAATATAAAATACTATCTTGTAACAATAATTAGGAAGTCAATCTCACCCGCCTGCCCTTAAATGTAATGTGAGCTAAACCCATAAACATCTGAACGAAACTCGAAACTGTGAAAAACAACTTGTTTTATTCCGGAAAAATTTACACTGAGACCTTCCTTCTGACATTCTCTATCACGCGGATTGAGCCGGTAGCAAAACTCGGTCTTATTTGTCTATGCGAGCACAGCAATGCGACCCTACTGCACCTAATGGTAAGTGGAGTGGGGTCCAAAAGAAGGTCGACTAACGAGAGATGATTACCCTTCGACAGTCGACACAATTATGCCGGCCTATTGGAGTTGGATATACACAGGCTGATTCCCGAACACGACACGCTTACATGGGTCACTTTGGCTGGTTTTAACACGTTGTATACGGTGGTCGCTATCCTGGCGGATATAAAATCCTACCACCAGCAAAATCTAGTTTGATATATTATAAACTATCCAAAACTATTTCTCAATAAACATTTATACCATAAACATGGCAATCATAACTTTCCAATCAGTATTTAGTACAACTACGCTTACATATTTATAATATTTATCGGTCAGATTATTTATGTAGTTATTGATACAATTGCTAAAGTTGGTAAGTTAAATTGGCTCGAGTTTTGTTGAGTATCTCGTTGGTGCGTGATTATTTTGATTTTTTTGGATGTTGACTACGGAGAGTTATATTAGGTCTTGAATCAACATTAATAATTGTAGTTTATAGTTTAGTTTTTGCTTAAAATTTAGTCATAACATATAACCTTAACCACTGGAGTAAGCGTGTTCTGGAGTGGAGACTGCGTCTTGGCAAACGTAGCGTGGGACGGCCTCTGGCAAGATGGCGGGACGACTTACACAAGAGCGCCGGCAGCGACTGGATGCATAAAGCAGCAGACCGGGCTCTGTGGCTTACCTAGGGAGAGGCCTATGTCTAGCAGTGGACTGCAACGGGCTGATGATGATGAAATAGCAAACTTTAGCAAACATAGCTTTTGACTGTTTAACATGTCCCTAAACCCTGTATTTGATTGGGATTAAAAGACGAGAGATGATGACGATGATCTCATTATGATTGTTGAAATTAAAAATAAAAAAAATCGAAATACAGTAATAGGATACAAAAAATAAATGGATGTCCAATATATGCATTTACCTAAATATATTTTGAATCACACAAAGCCCAAATAAGAAAGAAAGTCGAGACAAAAAGGCAAACGCAAAACATCAAAGAATTTTTATTATCGTATACTTTTGATATACCAGTATTGTAATACTTAAATTAAAACTTATTTCCCTTTCTGCTAGCATCGCGAAGCAACATTTACAAAGAATCATAGACAAAAAGATTCCTAGAGTTACGATTTCTTTGTAAACAGTACAAGGCAGGCCGACAGATACAGCCCAAGGTTGCTAATTAGAAAAATCTTTGCAAGCAGAAATAATTTTCGCTAATTAAATTTCACAATCCGAGCGGTGCACACCTGCTCCAAACGAATTGGTAACAAACGTTGTTTTTAACAACAAAAAGACAATATAACTGTCTGCCTAATTAGTGCTTCTGTAATTACAAACATAATTTGATACTTTTTTAAATTAGAGACCTTGATATCTGCATGCCAGATGGCGAAGAGACAACAAATAATATAGGTTTTTAACAATGTCTTAAGATATAAACAAATATTCTTTTGTAAACTTAACCCTGAACATCCATTTTGTTTGAATTCATGTAGTTTGAACTACCACTGCGCGTGTTTTTTCTGCAGATATTAGTGAAGGGTCTATTGCTGGCATCCGCACATCCCAAACACTACGTAATACAAATGCAATAAATAAGTGCATCCACAATAGTTTTACCACCCTAAAATATAAGTAGCTACCAGAGATCTCCATTTCTTCTGCCATTGTTTAGCCCTCGCCTAAAATAGACGTCAAAAAGACGTAGGTACACGACGTAGGTACATTAACATTAAAAAATAAAATATAAATATCTTCAGTAATATCAAAAACAAAACTGTTCTAACGCGACTTCACGATACACAGGAGAGAAATTTTGAAAATTAAAGAACATTAAATCACAATACCTTATAAACTTTTTGGAACTGAGGAATAAATGCAAGAGCGTCGTCCAACAGGGAATAACCGTGACTAAAATATCGTCATCATAATATATTTATTTAAAAATGTATACCAGTGTAAACATACGTATAAATAATTTGGGCAGGCGCGCGACGTTTTACTAAAATGGATAGTGCCTACAGCTTAGTTTATCGGCACTAATGTCGTCATAGTTGTATCGATAGACATTAATTAATATTTACCATTCTTTTTTCTGATACTATATTATCTCTTAATGATTTATGTTAATCCGAATGTTAGACATCGAAATAAATCTTGTTTGCGTATTTTATCGCGTTTTTTTGTTTTAATTTTCTCCCGATGTTTCGAAGACGGAACCGAAATTGACTTTTCAGACGACCAACACCTCAGTCCAGTTAAGTCAGAAGACTGCAAAGTCTGCGAAACGTTGGGAGAAAACTAAAATACCAAAAACCGCGATAAAATTTGGAACAGTTTTATTTAGATTATGTTGTCAAAAAGTTTTTTGTTAAATATTTTTTTTTCACACATTACGCAAAAGTACCAACTCTGTCCATACATTAGTCTTCAGTTTATACTGCGTATACCAATATTATGCTTATCACGCTACGTTATATATGTATTATGACTATTACTCTTCATACATCAGAAAATACAAGTACCAGAGCTGCCTTCGCACGCAATATCAACTTAATGACGTAGATTAATTACATCCCTGTTGCGAAGTTAATAATATCTCGTAAAACATACGTTATAAAAGTAGTCGGGTATTCCCTAAGCCAATGACCTAGTAAGTATATTATACGACTATCAACTGGAGAAAAGCATTACAACATCTATAAAAACAACCGCGAATTATAATACGTGATTTTAGAGAATGTATAAGTAATATTTTTATATAATTAGTTTTTTCCTGACGAGTAGACAGTATGCCTAATGCAAGTGCCACACTTTTTATATAGTGCCAATGTTATAAAACCGACTTCAAAAACCTCTACAAAATACAATAATTAAATTTATATAAGGATTTGCGGGGTATCAGTTGGAAGGATACACTGAGTCCACTTAAAGTCATGTATTTGCTTAGAACGTGTAAATTACTGGAAATCAAGTAGTACACAAATAATACTAAACATAATGACAAAAACAGAGTTTGTTATACGGAAGCCATTGCGGAAAAAATGAGAAAGAGGTAATATGCTAGCGACGTTTGACCATTAACCAGCTCGAGATCATGCTGAGCACAAATATGTGTGCTGTGCAGACTAGAACGCGTAATTCACGAAAGTGCCTGAACGTCATAGAGTAATGAGAATTTATTGAAACGAGCAATATAATTTAGGTGTTCTTTACATTGTATGAAGTACACATTACTAGTAGTTATCATTTACCATCAAATAACCTGCATGCACCCTTACTACTATAAAAACGCACACATTTCCCGCCCGTATGTTCCTAGCCATAAGATTTTGACTCGTAGTTAAAAATTAACGGATACCGTGCCCAGATCATTTTCAGCGGAACCCTCTCTTAACGGTGAATAATGAAAACCTTAGCAGGTTAGATGTTTCACAACTTTGATAATATTTGTGGACTTTGAATGGTCTTAAACTCTTGGAAATTTTGTAGAGTCCGGTGTTTGAAAAATCTTTGGTGCAAATATTTATGTTTCACGGAATTCATATTTTTGCGAGCGTCTGTAGAAAGAGATCTTTTAACAAATTATATATTTTTTATGGCTTTAAATGACGAGACGAGCTTGCCGTTTGCCTGATGGTTAGCGATACGTCAGCCCATAAACAATAGATACACCATTCAATACCTTTACTTACAGAGTATTGTTTGGTACTCCACTGCGCTCGTCATCCTGAGACATTAGAGATTAAGTATTATTTTGTCCAGTAGTTACACTGGCTGCATTGTTCTTGAAACCGTAACAGAACAATCACTATACACTGCTGCTTAGCGGCAAAAGTAGACACTGCTGTGGTACCTACCGAGGCGGCCTCATGGGAGAGCTACAACCTGTAAAAGTTCTCTAGTGAGCAAAGGAATTTACCATAATTACCTCAGATGGGTACTATAAGGTACTAGTTAAATAAAGTTTGGGTTGCATGTTCAATTACTCCGACCTCAATCAAACATTTCCAAAGAGCCCAACAAACCACACAAATTTCTAATTCCTATTCTGTAATTACTTTCCTTTACCATCAGGTGTTGCACATACTCATTTACCTACAATATAAAAACAAGCCGGCATAATTGTGTCGACTGGCGAGCGACAATCATCTCACATCAGTCTCTCTTACCATCAGCTGCAGTCGAGCTACTTTGGCATGCCGAATAAAAAAATAAAAAAGCTATTAAATTAAAAATACTTTCCCTAGTCTATTCCAAGAATTTCAATAAAAGCCTTTAATATCATTAAAAAAACATTATAATGGAAAGAAGTTAAGAAAAATCACACAAAACTTTTTCAATTATTCTATAAGTAACAAACTAATTATTAGTCGTTCAGGAAGTAAAATACTGAGTTTTCCAAACAGCTCTAAGTTAAAGCGGGTAACGACATTATTTCAGAACGAAAAAACTCATTTTAGTACCGTGGCAACCTATAAGAAAGTTCCTTAAGTAACCAATTCATTTTAATAATACATTTAGGTTTTCGCTCTAAAAATCGGCGTCCTGTTCAAGAACTAAGGTCTTGGCTTCATTCAAGTCACAAGCGACAGCGATTATAATCACTAATTCTGCTTAAATTATATTTAAATAAACTGTGAAAGTTTTTGTCCATATTTGGACGCCTAGATGCTCAGACATTTTATAGGAATAAACGTGAAAATTGCTGCATAAACAGTAAATGAATACTTAATGAATTTGGCACACAAATAGTATAATAGCTTCGCTTATGAATCCGCTCTCGTTCCCGCTCGCATCGTGCCCGCGGCCTATTGTGTAACAGCGGCGCGTGTAATGTGCAAAGTTGTTTTCGTTACGATTCTCGCGTCTATTACTTGCTGGTGAGGTAACGCACCCGGCCCCCACCGGATCGTGATTCAGCTGCCTATGTGCTGCAAACGGGCGTTTTATGGCGGTTATAAAAACGCTTATGGATATAAATGGTGTTTTGCCGGTAATTCGGTTAATTTATATATTTTTTAAAAAAGCTTTATTGAGCATTTACGTAATATTAAATAGCGTTGGCGTATATTTTAGAAAAATCGGTTTACTATTGCCAGCTACTTAGAAGACTACAACCTGAAGTTCCATATTGATGACAAAGGCTTATAATTTGAATATTTTATTTTGCAAAGAAAACGGCGGAATGTTTCGGAACTTTCAGCATTTGTTTGGCGTTTAATTGTCCACAACGCTCGTCTGTATGACACAGAACTGCGGAATAATGCTAACTTTTTCAATAATTCGCCCTGTTCCGTTTTGTAGGCACAATTAAAGGAAAAAAAAGGGAGGCAAGGAAAAGCAAAACAAAAGGTCGGCCGGCGCGCGTTACTGTTCAAATTACAAGGCAATTGTGAAAGGGAAAAAATTAAAATTCACTTTGTGTCGTCGCGCTTTTTTAATTAAGTACTTATTCAGATTTTAAATATATTTTACACGATTCTTAAACACGATTTTGCCGCTTACCGCTTTTTGTAACAGTGTCCGGTATAAATGGAGAATTTGAATATAGAACTCGCGTGGATATTTCGGTATTCAAATCTAAGATATTAAGATACATGGGATAAAAATGTGCCGACAAACCGCGAATGTACTGATGGCGTGACTATCTTTTTAGACATTACCACGTAAGCTTATGATATATTATACTCCGCAAATGTCATTATACAATTTAAACAGACTATATTTACAGTTATCGAATGACATTGACATTATATTCATATTTACAAATTATCTATATATTATCGCCATAAAAAACCAAATATTATGTCCACAACATGTAATTATTTTTACGCAAACAAGCCTTTAGTGTTGCTTCACGTCCAATATCGCGAATTATGTTGCCAATTCAATAATAACCAAAATGTCATGTAAACAAATCGCGCCGCACTAATTGGCCACACCGAACGGCCCGAGGCTGCGGCCGGCAAACACCGATATCGATACACAATCGAATTATGTCAATTATTGATGCTGTATCGATTCCTATCGATATGCATTATGTTTTTGGGAAATAATCTTTATTTTTTATTTTTATCTCGGTATCGTGCTGATACTACATGTGTCTAATAGCGTTCATTATTGAATTATTTGATGCGAAGCGTATTGCTACGACATTTGCAAAAATTATAAAACGACAAGGCATTCTATATTTAAATTTGACATTGATTGACCGCAGTATTTTTACTTTTTTATGGAGATAATGAGTGCAATTTATTGAATGTTTCGATTAAAATGAATATGGTTTCAAGAATTAGAATTATAGATAAGATCATCTCCTGAAAATAAATCGACTCCAGCTTATAAATATTACTCACCAGAATTTAAATTCAAAGTGCAGGCACTCCGCATTAACAGAAAGTTAAGCCTCATGATGACCTGCTTCAGTCGGGCTTTTGTGTTTTTTATACCGAAGAAAGAATTGACTTGTTTGCAGAATTATACAACACCGGTTGTTGCAGCCATAATATGAATAAAAACTTTTTAAATCGAAACTGACGTACTGGCTGCTTGTCATCGAATTACGAAATATATTATTTTATAAAAATGGAATATAAAAAAATGATTGTCATTCTTCTTTAATAAAATCTATGTCATGATTGTATCTCCTAAAATTATTTATTATTTTACACATAAAACTATCAGATTAAAACGAAGCTTAAACATGGTCCATGTCGAGCCGGATAAATAAGGAATCAGAATAATATAATATTGGACGGTGGAGTAACGCTATTTTATTAATTATTTTTACCCAGCACTCTCGATTAATATGTACTGAGGTAATGGTAAGCTGACCTATTATTGTTAACATTGTAAAAGGTTAGTGTTATTTCAAGAGTTGTTACTTACCACCATAATATTGTAATTACTAACTATAGTTTTATGTGTTTTAATTATAATTTACTTATGTAAAGTTGCAGGACTGCAGCACTCGTCTCCTAAAATGACCGACATCAAAGTTCTTCGGCGGAAACGAGGCAGCTGTAAAGCTCGATTAACAATTTTTGCGACCTACTTATCCCAGTTGACGGATTCGGAACTGAACCCCGACCAGGTATTGGACAATTGCGCGTCGATAGGTTAGGAGAATTGTTTGACCAATTTAATGATATTCAAACTCAGCTTGAATGTTTATCTGATAACTTAGATGAAGAATTAATTGAAAGATCTGCTTTTGAATCGGAATACTATGCACGATTTGCCCAGGCAAAGAATAGGCTAACTGTTACGAAAGCGGATGAAGATGATTTCAAAACAACAAACAGTAGTTCAAAGCGTAAGGTCGCCCAATTGCCCACTATCAATTTACCAATATTTTCAGGTTCATATGAAAATTGGCTCGCATTTCGGGATACTTTCATTAGTTTAATCCACAAAGATGACGACATCGACGAAATTAATAAATTTCATTATTTAAAGACATCATTGGAGGGGTCAGCTGCTGATGTTATCCAATCAGTGGATTTTAGTGCTGAAAATTACTCACTGGCGTGGGATCTTTTATGTGGTAGGTTTGACAACAAACGTTTGTTGCTTCAAAACCATGTTTCGGCAATTTTTGACCTCGATCCACTAATGAAAGAGTCATCAAACAATTTGAAATCTATGATAGACCAAATTAATAAACATATTCGAGCTTGTGAGAAATTAGGCGAACCTGTTAATAGCTGGGACACACTGTTAATTCATTTATTTAGTCACAAATTAGATGCAAGGACATTTCGTGAGTGGGAAGTGTATAAAAAGCGACTTGACAAATCTAAGTCCATTCTTTTTAAGCAGTTTATGGAGTTTATGCAAGAACGTGCAGACTTTATTGAGACATTAGAACGCGCTCAGCTTTCTAAAACTAAAAAAACCTGACATTCCGACAAAGCATAATGCGAAACTTAAGTCTATGGTGTCTTTGAGCGATAATATTAACTCATCTTCTCATAGTTTTCTTTGTCCGGAATGTAATGGAGATCATTACCTTAGTACTTGTCCACAATTTCTAGCATTGAGCATTGACGAGAGAATGTCAGTTTTGCCTAAATATAAAGTTTGTTATAACTGTTTTCATCGCGGGCACTATCCTAAAAATTGCAAACGATCAGGGTGTAAAGTTTGCAATTATAAACATCATACGCTGATTCATAACACGAATTATAAGTCAAAACATATTAACAATAAATCAAAGCATCGCTCGATTGGTAGTGAACGATCCGAAGTGTCCCCATCCGCGGGCGCCGAGGACTGTGCTGTCACCCCTAACGCTCACTCAGTTGCACTGTCGGCAAATCTTACTGCACATTCGCATACAAGCAACTTGCCCGACATTCTTCTGTCGACTGCTTTAATCAGATGTTACGATAATAATAATAAAGAACACATTGCACGTGCTCTTCTTGACTCAGGCAGTTCGTCGTGTATAATGTCAGAAAAACTGTTTAAGCAATTAAATATACCATCTAAATATACTAATAAATCTATACAAGGCATTAATAATTTACTGTCACAAGTAGAGAAAATGTGTCGTGTTCGTATTAAGTCACTATGCGAATCTTATTGTGATAATTTATTATGTTTGGTTTTGCCGACAATTACCGATAATGTGCCTCATAGGCAGATGCATTTAAATATACCAACAGATATACCTTTAGCTGATCCGTATTATCACACTCCAGCACCGATAGACATGATATTAGGAGCTGATGTATTCTGGAATTTACTAGGATCAGAAAGAATCGTATTAGGGAATCACCAGCCTATTTTATTTGAAACTAGACTTGGTTGGGTAGTCAGTGGCCCAATTAATACCGGTTTAGCTAATAAGTTTAATCAACCTGTCAAATGCAATTTTGTAACCATTGCTAATGACAAATCTTCACAATTAGATGACTTACAAACTCAGTTATCGCTGTTTTGGCAAATAGAAGAAATAAGCCAGCATGAGTCATCCACTTATTCAGTTGAAGAAGCACTTTGTGAAGAACATTTTGTTAAGAATACAACACGTTTAGAAAACGGTCGGTTCTGCGTTAGAATTCCGCTGAAAGTATCTTCTGATACTTTAGGTGATTCATTTCATCGTGCAAAACGATGCTTTTTAGCCATAGAGCGTAGAAATAGGAAAAATCCATCACTCGACAAAATGTACAAAGACTTTATGTCAGAGTATATTTCTTTAGGACACATGTCGGAGTGTCAAGAAGAAGAAGAAGAAGAAGATAACGTGTCATATTTTATACCGCATCATGGCGTACTACGAGAAAGTAGTACTACCACGAAACTACGCGTAGTATTTAACGCTAGTGCTCCTACCACATCAGGGATTTCTTTAAACCAAATACAGATGGTGGGGCCTACCGTTCAAGACGATTTAACATCGATACTTCTCAGATTTAGGATGTACAAATATGTACTTTCGGCAGACGTAGAAAAGATGTATAGACAAATGTCAATACATCCATTAGATAGGCATCTGTTAAAAATAATTAGGCGTGATGATGAAGCTAGTTCTTTCAAGGTTTACAATTTAAATACCGTAACATATGGTACGGCGAGTGCTCCATTTCTCGCAACAAGATGCCTCAAACAAGTTGGGCTTGAATGTAAAGATCCGCGGGTTGCAGAAATCATTCAACATGATTTTTATGTCGATGACCTTTTGACCGGTGCAGATCAACTTGATGAAGCTTATATGTTGCGTGATCAGGTAACTAATGCTCTTGCTTCCGCTTGCATGCCGTTAAGGAAGTGGAAGTCTAACGAACCTGCCTTAGTTTCGACCCAGTCTGGCCAGTCACTGCCTAGTCTAAATATAGAGGGTGACATGATAAATAAGACTTTAGGTCTTAGCTGGCAAACGCAAACAGATACGTTATGCTTTCCTATTAACGTCCCTGAGAAGGTCGAAAATACAAAACGTGACATTTTATCAGTTATTGCGCGAATATTTGATCCTTTAGGTTTATTATCGCCTTGTGTCATTCGTATGAAAATGTTACTTCAAAAGCTATGGCTTGAAAAACTTACATGGGATGAACGGTTGTCCACTGAGGTCATTGCCGCTTGGACGTCATTGATCAAAGCCTTACCAGCACTTAATGATTTGACGATCTCTCGCCGTGTTGTTGTTGATGCGTATAAGCACATGGAATTTCATATTTTTACCGATGCGTCAGAACGCGCTTATGGTGCTTGTTTATATGTGCGTAGTATCAATGCGAAAGGTGAAGTCGATGTCCGTCTTTTAATGGCCAAGAGTCGCGTTAGTCCGATCAAATGTCTGACTATACCGAGGCTAGAGCTTTGCGCTGCCGTGATTGGCGCTCGTTTATATAAAAAAGTTACTACGTCACTTCGAACTCAAGCCTCGAATGAAGTTTTTTGGACCGATTCTATGGTAGTATTAGGTTGGCTAAAAATGCTTCCTATAAAATTAAATACTTTTGTTCGTAACCGCATCTCAGAAATTTTAGACACAACTAGTTTGTGTACGTGGAGACATGTTTCCACACATGATAATCCTGCGGATTTCATCTCACGAGGGGTTGAAGCTACCACTATGCACTCATTGGATTTGTGGTGGTCTGGTCCTTCTTTCTTACGAAAAGACAGCATGTCATGGCCTTTCATTGAAGAAACTTTACACGCTTTACCTGAACTCAAAACACATGTTTGTTTTCATAACATTTATAACGACAAACATTTTGACAATGGTTTGATTAATTTTGAGCGTTTTTCAAATTTTATAAGGTTACAATGAGCGGTTTGTTTTAAGTTTCGATTCATTAAAAGGTGTAAGGGCCAGTCAATTAATAGTGAATATTTATCCGCTCACGAACTGCAGGATTCACTCAATTTAATTATTATTCAATCACAAAAGGAATCATTTTATGAATATGATTTATTATTAAATAATCAGAAATTACCTCATAAAAATCGACTTCTTAAGTTTAATGTTTTTCTGGATGAAAATAAAATCATCCGTTTAGGAGGTAGATTGCATCATTCAGAATATTCTTTTGGGAAAAAACATCCAATTTTATTACAGTCCACTCATCATTTTACAAAACTTTTATTTAAATATGAGCATCGAAAATTAATGCATGCAGGTCCCCAATTATTATTGGCTACAATAAGAGAAACTTACTGGCCTTTGGGTGGTCGCAACTTAGCCAGATTATGCTATCGTCAGTGCGTTCGCTGTCAACGTTTTAAGGG
Source organism: Manduca sexta (assembly GCF_014839805.1). Taxonomy (NCBI): domain Eukaryota; kingdom Metazoa; phylum Arthropoda; class Insecta; order Lepidoptera; family Sphingidae; genus Manduca; species Manduca sexta. The sequence continues at coordinate 8,245,642 of NC_051135.1, read as the reverse complement.
ACAAGTTGTTCAAACACAAATGGGCAATTTGCCATCAAACAGATTGTCACCAGCTGACTTTCCTTTTCAAAGTGTAGGCGTTGACTACGCGGGTCCCATAACATCGGTTAATCGTCAAGGTCGTGGATGTAAACTAATGAAAGTTTACATTGTAATTTTTGTGTGCTTTACGACTAAAGCGCCATACATTTAGAATTAGTGGGCGATTTGACGAGCAGCAACTACTTACAGGCTTTGCGTAGGTTTATGTCCCGAAGAGGAAAGCCTCTTTATATTTATTCAGACAATGGGGCATCATTTGTAGGAGCCTATAATGATCTCTCTACATTCCTTAAGCGCAATTGTAACTCCTTAGCTGAAGATGCGGCTCATGATGGAATCAATTTCCACTTTATTCCTGCCTACGCCCCACATTTTGGTGGTCTTTGGGAGGCGGGTGTTAAATCCACTAAACATCATTTAGTTAGAGTGCTGGGCAATTGTCACTTAACTTATGAGGAGCTAAACTCCACCTTAATCCAAATAGAGGCAATTTTAAATTCTCGACCGCTCACTCCGCTGTCATCAGACGCTGAAGATTTGCTGCCGCTGACTCCAGGTCATTTTTTAATCGGAAGACCAGTTACTTCATTACCTGTTCAAAACTTGCGGGACTGCTCTTATGACCACCTGACTCGGCATCAAAGGATCGAGCAACTCAGGCAACATTTCTGGGTGAGATGGAGCAAAGAGCACATTTCAGAACTTCAAAAGAGTCAAATGGCAGAGTGGCAAAGATTATCATTTAAAAATCGACGCCCTTGTCATCATCAAGGACGACAATTTACCACCAATTAAATGGAAGATGGGCCGAATCATAGCACTACACCCTGGTACTGATAATATCTGCAAGGGTGGCTGGCATACGGACTGCAGGTGGCGTAATAAGAAGAGCTGTCTCGAAGATTTGTCCCTCCTCTAAAGAAACTTCGGGTTGAAAGCAATCTTTCAACCGCTGGGGGCCTGTTGCAGCCATAATATGAATAAAAACTTTTAAATCGAAACTGACGTACTGGCTGCTTGTCATCGAATTACGAAATATATTATTTTATAAAAATGGAATATAAAAAAATGATTGTCATTCTTCTTTAATAAAATCTATGTCATGATTGTATCTCCTAAAATTATTTATTATTTTACACATAAAACTATCAGATTAAAACGAAGCTTAAACACCGGTGCCCTCGGCCGGTACAATAACATTGAAATAAAACGATTTCTCGGATTTTATCGCGGCTTTATTTTAATATTATTTTCTCCCAATGTTTTCGAAGACTGCAGCCTTCATGGTCACAGGAGGACTGAGGTGTTGGTCATCCGAAAAGACAAAGTTATAATATCTAAATATATTTTACAAATATACAAAATTTAAAATTGTATAACCGTTGACGGTCTCATCTACGCAGAATGAGCTCACAGTATCTTGAAGTCTGGCAGCCGGACTTTTGGGTTCCGATTTAATTAAATATAGAACAGGAACCCAGGTTTATGATTTTATAGCGGTTTTTTATATTTGTATTTTCTCTCGACGTTTCGAAGACTTCATAATCACGGGGCGGACTGAGGAGTAGGTCGTGCGAAAAGTCAACATCACAACCTAGTAAAATAAATTCATAGCTAGAAGGATGAGTTCACTAATATAGATTTTTCAAATGTTAACAAATAAGGATTGTATTAGCTTTGTATTTCGGACCAAAGCCGTAATAGGAGCGGTCCCCATGAACGTAACATCGAGCGCGCTTCAATTAGTCTGAAACTACAATGCTATCGAGTTCAAATTAGTGGCGTTTATGCAGCACGTCCTTTGCGTTAGTTAATACGCATGTATCTTCTTACATTTTAACTGATGAACTAAAATATACATGTTGTACAGCAGCGACTATTGCACCTGAAAATGATAAGTAATTCGATTCCAGAGCAACAGCCTCGTACATAAAAGTTACGCTGTAAGAATAATAGCTTGGTTTACGAAGAGTTAAGCTACAATCTGTCATCCCTTCTGAAAACTGTCCTTTGATCAGAACGCCCGTAATTGCAAAAAGACGGATATGCTCCTGTAGACGGAATAGGGCCCCCTGACCTTACACTCACTTGTAATTTCCATCCATACTTATATTCCCCACCTATATTATAAACGCGAAAGTAGCGCTGTCGGTCTGTTACTCTTTCACAGCTATATTATTGAACTGATTTCGGTGAAATTTGGTATGGAGATCATTTGAGAACTGGAAAGGTTATAAGATTAAAGAACCTCCATTATAGCGCATAGGCACAGTTCGCACGATCATTATTGAAGCACGAAACTAGCCATCAAACACAAGCTATCCTCATGCTACAGCTAAGAGATAATCGTGTCGATCAACGCTATAACAACGTTCCAGCACAAATCGTATCGTTTAAGCTTAGTTGATAAACTGGCGGATCCACTTCGCTTATTGCTGTTGCAGCTGACTCCGGCAATTTGCCGGCAGCCGTCTACCACGTAGATCTGATTTGTCGCCACTCCGGCCTGCGTTTCCGAACGCCTTCCATTTCAAACTAGCAACACTAAAAGTCGGAACATTACTGTGGGTACAAACGAAAGTGGACTTTATTGTTTTTTTAAATTTGTTTCTTTAAGCCATATTTTTCTGAAGCTCAATTGCAAAGTTTGTCTGAATGAACATGAATGAAAAGAACATAAAGTTCATTATCGTTTGAGAAGGGTATGTTGTTTATATTGGCCAAGATAGGAAACCGTTCTGCTAGTTATTAAGGAAGTTAGCTTACATTATTAATACTAATACTGATTCTCGAATGCTTACTGCCAGCTCAGGTATTGTGAACGGATTTGCTGTATTGAATCTACGGATTGATCTGGTTAGGGAAAGAGCATCGTAATTGAAACTTATTCATTCTTAAAAGACCATGAAATAGCTTTAAAAGTTTCTTTTATATATAGCGATGGATTTCCTGTTGCAACAAGGAACATAAATAAATCAAATGGCAAACCATGAACGTATTAGTCACACTACCTACTTAAAACACACAGTCGTAAGGTTTTCGTGAATTCCTATCACAAACTTTTCTTTGTAGGGTCTGACTATAGGCCAAAACGGTCACTTCCTATATTGGCTCATAGCTGCAGGGCCGGCCCGCCCTTATAGGCAAACTAGGCAACTGCCTAGGGCGCTCGTATTTGGGGGGCGGCATAGCAATGCGAGCGGCATCACCACTGAGCACGCGGATCGATCAAAAATGGTTCAATCAATCGTACGTACGCGCGACAGACGTGCGGCGCGACGCGCATCGCAACTCGCGGAGCGCGCCGCCGCCGTCCCGTTCCCCGCCGCACCCCACGCATGCCATCGCCGCCAGGCGCCAGTCGCCGCCGCGCCGCCCGCGCACTCTTAACTATCTCATGTGTTCTCCGTCAACTCTATGCGCTAAGTGAATTGCTCGGACTCTCATTGTGAATAATAATAATTGCAATCACCTACAGGCTACAAGTAAGTAATTCGTGAAGGTATTATTTTATTTAGAATAATAATTAAGTTTTTATTAATATAATTTATGTCTAATGTCCATACAGTAGGCATGCATTTTTCGAGTGTAATGACATCTGAAAGATGTATTCGCTTAGCGAGTATTATGAAATCTTTAGATCCTACATCTTGAGTGGAGAGAGTTTAAATTGAACCTACTTAGATGGGTTACACACGTTATCACACGTACCACTTCCAAAACAGCAGTGCTTAAAACAAACGGACGCTGTAGTCGGGGTGCGATTTTTAATTAAATTCTCTATTGTATAACGGTAAAAATTTTTATTTTTCGCTTAACACAAGTAACATAACTGTAGGTACTTCAAAACTCTCCATTACTCTTACGTCAATCTCTCAGCCAATCACAGATTGGTTATGGCCGGCGCATTTCGGATACGCGCTACGGTGAATAACGCGTAGGCGGGACACCTCGGCCTTTGCGCTCATGGCGCCTAGATGTATCCGGTATAACGGATAATTGTTGAAACTGATATTACACAAATGTCTTTTTTTCTGTTCCAGTCATTTCTTGAGACATGGCAGATGACAAAAAAATGTCTGGAGCACAATTTCGTAAGAGAAAATTAGAGAAACAATTATCGTTAGCAAAGCAAGCAGACTCGTTCAAGAAGTATCTTCGTCCAAATCTTCAAGAACCGCAACCATCAGGCAGCAATACAAATGATGATATGAAAGAAGACATAACCAATCCCACCACAGGAAGCTGTACTACAGAAGGTCCCGCTTTATTTTCAGCAAAAGAAAATACTCCACAACAGCGTGAAATAACCAAACAACCACAACCATGCAAAAGTACAAATGATGATATGGGAGAAGACACTAATAATCCTCCCACAGAAAGTTGTCTCATTTTAAACTTCAGTGACCCTGCAACATGGGATGTCTCTACTGATCATCTGCGGCAAATCCTCGTCAAACACGGGCCAGATCAAGTGAAAAATATCGAGTTCCCATTAGATAACCAGCGAAGAAAGTTTTCTACAGTGTATTATAAGAGAAAACTAGTCAATGGTGAACGTGTGCCTCGTTCATGGCTGCAATATTCAGCTTCAAAGGATTCTGTGTTCTGTTTCTGTTGTAAGCTATTTTCTACAGATGAAAAATCCGCTCTATGCAACAAAGGTGCGAATGACTGGAAGAATATTTCATATATATTATCAAATCACGAGAAAAGTAGTAGCCATTTAGCAAACTACCAACAGTGGAAAGAGTTAGAGCTTCGGTTGAGGACTAATAAAACAATCGATGAGGAAAATTTACGTTTGATAAGGGACGAGGAAAAATACTGGCAACAGGTTCTCGAAAGGTTGATTGCATTAGTGAGAGTTCTAGGAAGCCAAAACTTACCTTTTCGTGGAACGCATGATGAACTATTTACTCCTGGCAATGGAATTTTTTTGAAAATGGTTGAATATCTAGCTTTATTTGATCCTATAATGAATGAACATCTTAGAAAAGCGAGTAACAAAGATATTCATGTTCATTACCTCGGAAAAATATCCAAAATGAACTGATCAGTGTTTTGGCTAAAGCTGTCCAGGAGAAAATACTGGCGTATATTAACTCAGCTAAATATTATTCAATAATTCTAGATTGTACACCTGACGTTAGTCATGTTGAACAAATGACCATCATCGTTCGAATTGTCAAATTGATTACTGATGAACGTAAATGTGAAATCAAAGAATATTTTTAGGATTTGTCCCTCTTGCAGACACCACCGGTGCTGGCTTAACTGAAAAAATTCTTGATCAGTTAAATGAGATGTCTCTCTCATTAGAAAATTTACGTGGGCAAGGGTATGACAACGGAAGTAACATGAAAGGTAAGCACAGTGGTGTTCAAAAAAGGATTTTAGATATAAATCCACGTGCTTTTTTTTGTACCCTGCAGTTCACACACGCTAAATCTTGTTGTGAATGATGCTGCAAAATGTTGTCTGGCAGCGACATCCTTTTCAACTTGGTCGAAAAAAATATATGTATATTTCTCTGCCTCAACCCATCGTTGGGAAGTCCTATTGCGTCATGTGCCTAGTTTGACACTGGAAACCATTGAGCGATACAAGATGGGAAAGTAGGATTGATGCATTGCGTCCATTACGTTACCAATTAGCTGATGTGCATGATGCACTTGTGGACATTTATGAAGATCATACTCTGATTGGTGCATCTGGAAATCAAACTCGAATTGAGGCTCAGTCTATTGCTAAAAAATTGGGGATTTTAAGTTTGTTGCTTCACTTGTCGTGTGGTATAATATTTTGTTCGAAATTAATTTGACTAGCAAAGTTCTTCAATCCCAGGAATCTAACCTCAATACCGTTACAAATGCTCTTCTAAAAACGAAAACATTTCTTGAAAGCTGCAGAAGTGATTTGGGATTAGAAAAATGCTAGTAGAAGCTAAAGAAATATCAGAAGAAATGAATATTGAAGCATCATTCGCATCAGAAACGAAGCCAGTGCGCCTAAGAAAAAAGAAAAGACAGTTAAGCTATGAAGCGGAAGATGAGCCAATATGTGATGCGAAAGACCAGTTCAAAATAAATTTTTATTTTGCTGTGCTAGATACCGCAGTAAATTCAGTTGATGAGAGATTTAATCAGCTAAAAATATTAGTCATGTGTTTGGATTTCTCTACAACGTTCATGAGATGCAAAATAAAACTTCCAAAGTTGTTCTGGAACACTGCATAAAGTTGGAAGAATCTCTTAGTGATGGAAACTCTAAGGATGTTGATGCAACTGAGTTATGCAGTGAATTACAAGCTATTGCAAGAAGAGTACCAAATAACACTGCGCCACAAGACGTTTTAAATTATATTTGTGCAAATGGGCTTCTAGATAGCGTACCTAATTTAGTAACAGCAATAAGGGTATTGCTCACACTTCCCGTGTCTGTGGCCAGTGGAGAGCGCAGTTTTTCTAAACTTAAACTGATTAAAACATATCTACGGTCCACAATGACTCAAGAAAGGCTTGTGGGGTTATCGACTCTATCTATAGAGCAAGAAATTGCTGAAACAATTGATTTAAAAGAAATGATTTCTACATTTGCAAGAATGAAGGCAAGAAAAATTCATTTTTCATAAATTAATGTCTACAGCCTAGCAACAGAATCGTGTCATAAGACTATGCTCTAATTATTTGATTAAAAAATACACTTATAATCTGCTTTGCTTTAATTACCTGAACCCATGCCAGTACCTAGTAAAAATGTTTTTTGATCTTTGAATATGCTATTTCCGGGTTATTCAAAAGTACAGAATTCGCAGTTTTGTTTCTGCGGAGTTTTGTTTTGTCACTCTTTAATCGGTGTACCTAGTATTTTTTTTGTTGTGTTTTTTATGGGCGTCGTTCCAATGTTTTGCCTAGGGCGCCAAGTTTCGTTGAGCCGGCGCTGCATAGCTGCATTCTACCTATCGTAGATCCACAACACACGTTAAGTGTATTGCGTCTATTTTCTCCGCAGCCCAAAGCCCCTGAGGGTGCATTCTCTAATTGGTCCACTCCCGTGCCCCAGCGCTCGATTATTTCTGCCACTCCACTAAAAGCCTAAGGTAAACATCTATTTTTATTGGAAATTAATGTTTTATGGAACGAAGTGGCATGTGCTTTTGCCCGGAATACAATTTTATCACGAGTTAAAAATTGGAGACGAAAATTTTATAATTAAAAAATATATACATATATCTATAAGTGGTTTCTATAACCACATTTTTATGTATCGTTAAATATCCACATGGCCGAGTCAACTACCTACATTGTGTTATTAAAATCTGCATAAAATTGCATTTTTGCTCTTGCGATACGTAAAACTTATCCCAAAATTCAAGAAATTACACTCTTAATGCCGTCAAACATTTACTAAACACACACTAATGGCATTAGAGACAATTTATACCATATACGAAGTAGGTATAGACCCTAAAATACAAATAATCAACTTTCTAACAATAACAAATCAATCTTTAAAATATTTCAACTAAGCTCATACAATCAGCAGTCGTTCTACCGCAGCGTACCTGAAGAAAACTTCCCAACTTGATATGACTTCGCTAAACTCGTAGCTAAACTAGTTTACAACTTATCCTGTTACACAATATTACTTAATGCAGCTTTGGTCGAGTGCTTGTATGCTAGAGCTATAAAGTGATTGTGGTCATCGTTTCAAATTCCAGGACGGTTAATCTTTTTTGTTATGAAATTATATTAATGGCCAGAGTGACGAGCGCCTCCTGCGATGATTGCGGTTGCATGCACTTGCGCACCCCGCGAACTACTATATTTGGGGGTGAAAGTCGAATTGTTATAATCGGTAGGACGGTTTATAATGGAGAGTCCGGCAAAAATCCGTAAACAGGTTACCCTGCGTTGAAAAAATAGGGTGACGAGCGCAATGCATTATAATTCGACGGTCGCCTGTGTTATCACTCCTAGGTCAGACTTACCATGAGAGCAACTTGCTCGTGTCATTCAGTGGTTTTATTCATAACAATTTCAGCTACATTATGCTTTACAATTTACTACACACAGAACCACATACAGTCCAAAATCCGGAATAAAAATATAATCTAAATCCAACACGCCCACAGTAAATAAACCTCACAGTGCAGTGGCCAAATCCATGAGTAATCCATCCAACAAGAAGCTTAACTTTGTATGGGCGAGATTCGAGCCGGAATTAAAATGGAGTTAAATCAAGTAGTGCAGAGTTGCACGGAGCTGAATCAACGAGGGAATTAAAAAAACTGATATTCGGATTCGAAATTTTCAATGACGTGTCTTAGTTTTATAAAAACTTCAGGTATTGACGTATTGTAAATCATGCGAAATACATATTTGGATGATAGGCTTCAATAAAATAAGCATCTATGTGAGAGCGATTTCCTAACATTAAGCGTCATAGATAAATATTGCTTAATGACAATGCATACACAGATTAATGGGAAACTCCTTTAGGGCCTATGACATTTATGTCTATCCAAACGATAATTAACAGCCTAATAGATGCAGTTAATAGGTAAGATGACACCGTCCAATATTGGGGAGCGTTTGTCGCTCAGTCAACAGGCGTGCAGGCTGTCACAAGCAATTACTGTGGCGGCTTTGTAGGCTCATTGTACCTGAGAGCTAGATTAGAGGAACCCAGCAGTGTTAGCAGGAACGTATGGTTTCGAGCTTATAATCAAAATCGATTATGGGGTAGCAATCTCTCGTCAGGCGACATTCTATTGGTCTCCCACTCCACTTACCATCAGGTGTGGTGAGTTGACTAACGTACCAGTATGAAAAAAATAATTACGTATAAATTATGATGTTCTTATTTCTAATATTAGCATGGATTGGCAAAGAACTGATTGAGTTAATATGCTAATTAGTAGTATTATTCGAGAAGGCAGCATGTTTCGGTGTTAATGTTTATCGAACTGTGTTTTATAGAAGCTTTTATTGTCGTTTCTACTTATAACACCACAAAGTCATGAACATTCGAGAAAAAACCTATCAAATGCACAAAGAAAATCTGGTATCAACCACGGACTGAATTCCCTCGATCCTTTTAAAATCCGAACAAAATCGGATTTATCCAACTAGCAACCCCGATCGTGACTCATCGGCCATTCACGCGTTACCAAAATGGCCGCCAGTTGCTGGAAATCAACATAAAATGGAGGATTATTCCTTTTATATAGCAACCCGTATCTTTTATATCTAAAATATAAGCCTTTAGAAAATTAGTACACACATTGGTCAAAGAATCACGCCTCCTTTCACCGAAGAGATAGGTAGATGAACATTATGTACATAAATGTATGCACTTTTCATCGTGTATTCTGTCCCATGATATTGAGTAGAAAAACTCAATATCTAAGTATGCCCGACCCGGCATTCGAACTCGAGACCTCAGAGCGGTATTCATACCGAGCACACAATAATATAACTACGTCTTCGAAACAATTCAATCTAAAAATATTTATAATACAGTAATTGTTTGTTCTCTGAAATTTAACTTATTATAAAACATTTACTATTTTGGAGTTTTTTTTTAATTCTTAATATTATCAATGATGTAGTTATAAACCAATTTAGAGATAAATTTTGGCGCACCAAATGGTAGTCAAGGAGAAAAAAAATAAAGTTTACCTTTACTAGACAGATAAATTGACTGCAAATCTTTACTAACAATAATAATACTTTAGATACATTTAAATTTCTATATTAAATTTCGTTTCTTTTACGACAAGTTTTGTTTTGAAACATTCTATTTATAGATAAAAAATATACGTTGCGGAATGCAGAGCTCGGGAGACATCAGGCGTGTGCAGTGACTAATAACAAACGCTGTGGTTTGCGTTACACTGGAAATTCCTAAGTGCGAACTTCATATCCTAGTTCGCAGCAAACTATTCGAAGCATTGTATTAAGACACGGGTGCAACTACTTACCAAAAACTTTCATGTACAGAGTTAATTAATAAACATGGTTTTTATATATATTTATATGAGTTTGGTGGCCTGCAAGTTTGTGGCATTTTTAAAGTTTTAATAGAGTTATTTAGGGAATGTGATTGTTTTCTTTATTAATTAAAAATATGTGGTATTGTCTCAAAAACATTTAATAACTAAATCGGAATTTTGGATGATTATTAAGGATCTGTTCAAGTTGATTTAAACAACTATATTTAAGTTCCGTTTATCCAAAAAATCAATAAATAAGACGTTATCATAAAAACAGATAAATCCATAAGTTTGTCTGCAAGATATATTACAACAAAAACTCAACTATAAGACTTAATCACGAACGTTTAGCACGAAAGAACAATATAATTTACCACAAAAAGAACAATCCAACGCCAGCGCAGTGATTACACGCGCCATTAATAACTAATAGATGTATAATCGCTGTGTATTACCGATTAATGTACGTAATCACGTGGGTAGTGGGTACGCGCCGCGCCGATCCAGTCAATCGGTGCAATTACCACGCTCGGCGAATCCCAGGTCGGCGCTGAGGTAATGGCATTAACCACTCGATTATTGACGCGTGTGTCAATTGCTCTGTCTGCTAAACAGTCTTTTGGCGGGTAATTAGCTGTTTCGTTCGATTTTTGAAAGAAATAAAGGTGTTCTTAGATATAAGAGCGGGCTATAACATAGCGTCAGGCCTTTTTTCCTTCTCGGGTAAACAAAGGTGTGATACACACTCTTTGGCCGGCTATGTTAAGTCTCATGTAGTAGGGGTCTAGTGAACGAGCTAATCAAACAGGTTACTTAAATATTTCAATTTTACAACACTGTTAGAAATGTAATTAGTCTGTTAAAAGTTCAGTAAAAACGCAAATGGTTTACAATTTTAAAATTATAACTTTATTGCTCGCTGCTATACTATGTGCTGAAAAATTTTCTCTTTCATATAAAATCGAATCTACCAATAACTAGTTTAATAGAAAATTCGGGCTACCTATGTATGTAAAAAAATATTATTAAATGTTTCGAAATTTTTCCAAGTACCTGAATAAAAATGTTTGACTGTCCTCATGTAGTTGTACTCCGTAAGTTGTACTACGAATGCCGTACTGAGGTCTCTAGCTTCGATCCCCGGGTCGTACATATTGAGATTTTCAAGATTCGATTCTGAAAACATGTACATGGCAATGGATTCACGCCTAATACATATCTCATGAAATCTAGTTCGATACACCTCTGCCTATCCTTAATAAGGAAAATGTACGTATAAAAACGATTTCATTCGGATTATTTTTTTTATTCATAACACACGACTTTACTGTGTATTCATCGAAATTAGATTGAAAATACGAAGTTATGTAGAGTCATTCGAAATAACACGCATTTATCCCCGAAGGGCTATGCAGAGGTGAAACCAGGGCACCTACTTTTCACCTAGTGTGTTCCGTCACAGTGTGATAGATGGCGAGTCTATCGTCATATCAGGAGCAAATTCCAGAAAAACCTATATAAAATCGGAACATTATTCGAAATAACATTTCGATTTTATGTTGACAAATTCAGCTTCAATATAAACTGCAATAAACACTTCAATCCGAAACATTTCTATACGGAACCAAAACTTATGTCACTGTTTGATTTATTGCCAACCCGCACTTAACCTATCTTAACTCAACCTAATCTTGTGTAATGGCGCCCGTCTCAACTATGTACCATTTTGCGAACTTTACCCACATAACCTTAACAAATTGTTCTGAAACTGTGTTAGTGCGACGTAAACTTAATTTTATTAATTGTAGTAGCTAATTTGTTGACTAGGGTTCTCCTTTATGCATAACCCAGGGTTTTGTGTTTGGTAGATAAAAAGCAAATATCGTCTAGGCGCGGGTAATGTGAGTGATAAGTATGAACGCATATATACACTAATACTGACTGAAAGGCGACTGTAAATTTTATTATTTTTTTCAACTTATTTCAATGTGTTTAGAAATATAGCACTGCCTCTAAAAAAACATGAAAAAAGGAATAATTGTAGGTAGCGCCTGCTACGATCATTTAGAAAAACTGTTGATTCAGAAATCTTCGAGCGAAAAAATAATGGAATTAGAATTCGGCTTAGTTAGTATATATACTTAAAGCACTTAGTTAGTTAATAATGCTTATTTTGCTAAACTGTACTAATTCCACAATATTGCAAACATAAATGCGATGAGGCCTGCTAATACTATACTATATAGTTTGTCGAATTTGCTGCGAATACCGGACTAGTTCAATTTAATTATACCAATTAACAGATCTAAATAGCAAAATTAAGTTTCCATATCTGGAATTAACCGATATTAATGATCGTCGTAGAACTTGGCCTGCAGAGCAATCGCGCTAATGTTTAATTCACCACCAATTAGTGAAGAAACTTTTTACTACGAACTGTGACCAATTAGAGGCCCCACGGCCACCTGGTGTATCGACAATTTTGTGCCGTGATCAAAATTATATCCACGGGGAAATCGAACGGCATCGGCTTTGGCGGGCTCGGATTTGGATTTTGTATATTGGGTGCGAAATATATTTTAAATTTCGAGTCGTTTTTTTTTAAGCGGCTGATCCCGCAGTCAATACCGGGAGGAGCCCGCGAACGGTATACCGGTTTCCCCCGGCTTAACGACTGCGGGGGCCAGGAGGAAGAAAGAAGGAGGAGAAATGGGGGGGGGGAAGAAAGAGGAAATACTAGGATGGGCGGAGAGGAAAGGGAGGTGAACTGTTCTACGAGTCCCTGCCAGACTCCCCATGTGAACTTGCAACCATGGGGGTATAGGCATCACCTATAGTGTGCCTAGGTCCGCGACATAATGTCCCCCCGTGCATGGGCGTGCATTCGGTGTGGAGACCGAGCGCACAAGAATTGCCTCGGGGCGGAATTTCGAGTGTTAGATTTTATTACATTTTTATGGTAGATATAATATCGTCGTATTCAATTGTGAAAATGATTAACCATTTTAATTCTTCTAGCATTGAGTTATCATTTAGGATTAGGTTTGACAGTCTTTGCTATAAAAATTGTAAATCTCTGTGAGATTTAGTTCAAACCTGAAAGGAGAATAAAGTGAGAGAATAATTTTGAATTTGGAAAAAATGTTTTAATAACAATAATTATAAAATTCGCATTGCATTTTGAATACGAGCACATGTTTTCTACTAAGTATTTTATCTTCTTTCCGCCCACTCTAAAATATGGTCGCTACAATATATTTGTCCAATCGTGTTGTGGGTGTAATTTAGCTTAGTTTTGATCATTGGCGATCTGTTTGACCTAAAGCCTGAGAGATTGTACTACCTTTAACTACCAAGAATATATTACTATTCTAAAAATGTTTTTTATACTTAAAGGGGAAAAAATGCTAAAAGTTTCTTAAATCCAACCCTGCAGTCCGGTAATTGTTATTGCGCTCCAGCGGTTATCGGCGCGGCGGATTACGATTTTTGTCTAGACATCAAATGGATGACGAAAAAAGAAATTGTCATTCATTTTGTTCGTCTCGCGCTTTTTGCAAATTAGTTTACTTTACATCAAAAAGATTCGATATTAGAATTTATTTTCCAATCTTTTTTTCTTAATAGTTTTGATTTTTATTATATTACTATGTGGAAGATTTCACGTACCATAGCGTAACATATTTACAACAACGCGCTTGAGCGAAATGCAATATAAATAATCTTTTACTCTAGTAATTTATTGTAACCACCTATATTTTTTATCTAAAAAGTAACACAAATCACGGGATTCATGACATAACTGCTTCTAGATAATGTAAAATCTGAAAGTGAAAGAAGCCTTTTCTACTGACGCAGCCAAACATTAAATAAACGACGGGAGATATGTTACAGCTAGTATTACTGGATAGTTTCCGTTTCCAATTCGCATGACAAAAGGCAGTTTAGTGAGGAAACAGATTATGTTAAATAATTCAACGGGACGGGTCATGCTTAATGCTGTCTTGTCTATACGCAAACCTATCTTATAAGTGCTATTGGAAACTACTCTGTAATACATATATACTTTATGCTTGACTAGTATGGAGTTCATACAGTTATTTGTTCAAGTGTTCGTTCCTCCGCGTCAAATGTGTTTTGGAGAGTAAAAGTTCTATCTGTAAAACTATTTAATTATTTCGCACGAGGTTTCAAAGACATCTTCATATTTACATATCATTTAATAAGTTAAAATTAGGAGCATATTCGCTGAGTCACTATTATAAGGTCCTTTGTTAATTTTTATTGAAATTGGAAATATTAGATTTAAAATTTTATTCTATTTAATATTTTAGTAACACAAATAAAAATCATGTTGGAAAAATTAGAGAGGAATCATTTATAGTTCTCCCTTTACTTATCTTTCGGGATTATTTGTATAACATATTGCAGTCCGAGCTACAACTGTCCATAAATAAGGGTAACCAGAACTTTGAATCACCTCTAATGAAGTAGATAGCGTAAATAGCACCAATAATATCTTTATATCATCCCTGAGGAAGGCTGAGACGCAATTCATTCACCCAAGGTTTATTAAGCTCACTTCAACCCCATGATATGGTACAGTGTAACCTTGCCGCTATATCGTACATAAATTGCCAGACAACTAAAATATTTTTAGAGTCGAAATTCTCTTAATGATTATGTTCATCCCGTCTTGGAATTGTACCCAAAACCCCCATTGTTTACTGACCAAATCCACTGTCATTAAACTAATCTATGGGAAGAAGATCTATGGGCTAGTTTTGTTATCCTCTCATGTATATTTGTAGAGGAATATTTATGTACTTAAGTATATTCATCCATTTACACATGACTTTTGGACAAATACGAGGTAATAACTAATGCATGGTTGAACTAGAGCCGGTAATGAGGCCTTTTTCTACAAATCGCCATCTTTTCTCTTCTTTCCCGCGCGCTAATGTCCGCCATTTTGATCCGCCATGATAATTTCTAGAGGTAATACTAGTAATCTTAACCAATATGAAAAATGGCTTAAATTATGTGTAAACTGTTACTATGACACACATAAAATTCTTATGTTCTTAGAAGAGTAGATCTCTATGTAGTAGGTTAGGTAGTATCATTTTATTTGTATCTGTTAGGTACAATTAATTGTAGAGAAAAGCTCTTTTTAAAGACGGTATGTATCCAACAGTGGAACAATATTAATTATATTTTTACAATTTTTCAAACAAGGCTTTGCTAGCCAGATCATGGGTCATACGATTACCTAGGCAGTACGTATTATGAAAAAAAAGGCTCAATATTTTGAATAGTACGTAACCGCTCTGTAAAATGCGCGCTGTAATGGCGGGGCAACCGGACGGCGTCAGGGCGGCGCCGCCCCCGGAAACGACGGGTCGGATGCGTTCGCAAACTCTCACTCGACGTTCAATCGCCCGTGAACGTGTGTGAACACTTTATTTAGTTGTACACGCTCGAGTAGTGCCGTGCAACTCTACTGGCTGCCTGCCCGCGTTCGAGAATTTCTTTGCCTTGTATTAGCCGATGTACGAAGGCAATAGTTGCAACGTATGAAATAAAATGTTGCAATGTGAATAAGTTTTATTACGTGTGAGGTCTTGGGAAAATATATTTATTAGAATTATTTTTATTTCTATACAGACATTGTCTGGACAGATACTTAAAATCGCTTTGATGATAAAAGTTATGCAGTGCGAGGCAGTAGGTTTTTGCTTTGCAATTAAAAATATATAAGTACTAAGCGATATTGCTACTATTCAATGCGCAGGAGTGGCGCTTATCAGCCGCAAGAGCGACCTGCTCATTTAGTTCCCTAAAGGTCACGTCACGAATATAATTTTTTATTTTGATCAGGAAACAAGAAATCCCTATCAAATCAAATGGCCGAATGATCTCTGGAAAAATTCTGTCACTTTTTGCGACTAAGGAAGTAGCGCACAAAAAAGTTTTTTATCAGCATCATATCTACGATATCTCAGACGATATAAGTATTAAGAACGTAGATCGTTCGTAACAAAAAAATTGTGACTATTATCCTGGCGTCTACGTAAGAGCCAAGTTCTGAAGGGCGACGCAAAAATCTATAATACAATATATAGATGATAATGGCGCTCTAATATGTTTGTTTACTGGCCGAGACTCAAGCCTACGAGCTATTTGAATATATCGAACTTGTTCCGTTCTATTTGAATAACAAATCCAACACTAGTTCTGTGCGAAGGTTTGAAGAGTTTTTCGTGACGTCCTAATGTATTTTATCTTTAATGTCAATTTGAGGACGCATCATCCACTAATACTATTTTAATCTTAAAGGCTAACACCTAAAGTTAATAACCAAGTCCTAAACTAACCCTAAACTACAGACGAAGGCCAAATGTAACCACGGTACAGTTCCAGTCGGCCTATAAACAAATCACAATATATACGCCGCAATGGTTCGCCAACAATTCTTGGGAAACGTTTATACAAACAATGGAAAGCATTTAGAGACCATAACAATGCGACCCACCTTCATTGTCCCGGGCAGGGCTGTCACGCGTGACTGTTCCTAAGTTTATAATTGGTTTGGGCTCCGGAAGGTCCGCTGGGCCAGTCCAATGTATATGTCTATAGTGTTGATGCCTATTACCATTGGATTTGAATAAAAACAATAATGACAATTATTAAATTTAGAAACATGGTCATCAGAATAAAATAGCATCATAAATCATTAATCCAATGTACGTAGAAGTCATGGTATGAGTTTGTTTAGGTATTTTATGGATATAAAAGGATTTAAAATTATTTAACAATTTTATACGCATCGTAAGCTATATCAGTGAAAACTTGGTAACTATCGGACCTTCGTTAGCCAAGAGCTTGGCCTTGAATCCAATCCGTTAGGAAAGTCTATGCGGCAATGGAATCAGCTACTAAGTAATTGATTACAACCGGCTCCTCGCTCGCTACTTCTTGGCTCACTAAGTAGCACAATAACAAGTCCGAGGAGGCGAGACTAGCCCATACTTACTACAATCACAAACAGAAACACATAAAATATTGGAGACGAAATCTATAATTTAAAATATAACCCATTTACCACAATTACACCTATTGGTAACCGGACCTATTTATTTCATCTCTACTCTCTACGTAACTACTTGCATCACTGTGAACCTATTTAAGTTACTAATACCTATATAATATTAGAACAGTGGTATTATACAACATTTTTATTATACAACGATAGACATTAGATATGCTTCAATCACAGATATTGATCGATTCCCCGTAGAGCTAAATTGGAAACGACCACTTCGTTAAGGAACCAAAATTGTAGAACGCGAGCCAAAATGAAATTGTTACTGTGATTAATTTATATTTTCTCTCGGAACTATTCACCTCTAGTGCAATCTTTTTGTTTTCGGACTATCTATACTATATAAAAACGCGTTTTCGTACCACCACATGTGATATGAGTGGAACGGTAATGTCGGTTTCATCATTATTACGTCTCAATGTCGATTCGCGAGAGCACCATCCGAGTGGACATTGGACCGAGTTCTTGCCCCTATATATGCCCTACACTGGCATACCAACCAAAGCCCGCGGTGACCATCAGTGCATACGGAACGGCCTCTGACCCATCTTGTACACTGAGATAGTTGCGCGGAATACTAGAGGGACACTCTAGTGTAGTCTGCTAAATTTTGAACGAGCAAAGCACCGCTCTAATGTCACCATAATTATGACGACCACACAAATTGCTTGTGTGCAATTTCGCTATGTTATTAACCAACTTTAGGGAATCCAGCCCCGGGCAAGTGTTACAATAATCCACTCAAAATTTCTTACTAAGCATCGAAGCAAATATCCTTGTACACAGCCTATTTTCAAGTTTAGCCAGGCGGTCGGTCGTGGAAAATAGCCAAAGTAGTTTCTACACCATGCATAAGAAAAATATTGTTACTTGAGCTGACCCTATACTTGAATGGAATTATTAAATAATATATTTACTGCTAAAGGTTTTGAAATAGTTTTAGAATGGGCAGCCCTGCACTGTGCGTTGATGAACACGCGGCGCTCTCGGCCGGATTTCGCTTTATATTGAGCCGAGGTAAATCCATTTGCAACGCCCTCCACCGGGGAACAATCCAACATTTTACCATAACAACACTAACATCGTTTCGACCTCAACATTTTTAATCATTGTTGAATCGCCTGATTTTGTTTCATTTTTTACCTCATACATTTATATGTTTATGTCTGTGTCACCAAAGCGCTTTAATGTCTGTGTCACAAATGCAACTAGCGCAGCGCATCTTGAGGATAATTTTATTTTACTTCTTACTAATATTATAAATGTTAGAGTTTTCAATATGTTTGGATGATTGTTAGAAGTACTTAAATGTAGAAACTCCTGAACGTATTTGGATGCAATTAGGTACATGGGTAGACCATGTCCTTGATTAACACATGGGCTACGATTTATTCCCATGGGACTTTCATTAATTTGTTCCCAAGAGAAGTACTGTAATTTTTAAACAGATTTTTTTAATAGATGGCGCTGGCGTCGTAGTATTTTAAGGACTTTTGTAGCGGGGAAAGATTTACACGCGGGCCAACATCTAATATTTATAGGTATGTCTGTGTCATTAAAACGATAGAAATGTTAGTGCATCATCATCATTCATCATCATGATTATCGAAAATAAGAAGTCTCTTACTGAAAACTCAATTTTTATAACACGAGCTGAATATCGTGCAAGTTCTTTTTAGAAATAAGAGGTTTTAATATTTTAGACAAGTTGTGTACCTATGTGATTTTTCTTATACGGGCCCGCCAAAGTGGTTCGATTGCAATCAATAAAAGTCGAGGCCAGAATATAGAGTCAATGCTGGCTCCCAGTGCTCTTGAGAGAAGAGATCATTATCGCTCACTAGTCGACACATTTTTCGTTGGCTCCTAAATAAACTAAGTATCTTATCTGAAAAAAATACGAAATTCACTTTTTTTCGTTTATTAACTTTAAATTAAATGTTAGGTAGTAAATAGTACCTTGATAACGAAACCCTAAAAAGTGAATATTACTATTTTTCCAAATACGATAGTTTACTTAAGAGCCATTGTTTTACCTGTTCAAGTGCGATATATCTATCTACACAAGCCGATGCCAAAACGCGACACTTGTGTAGGCCACTTAATCACCTTATTTGTAACGAAGGTGGCTATCCAGGCGAATACCACTTTTGAGCACAGGCCTCCTCTACTGCCGAGGGTTTAGCCTTTAATTTACCACGCTGGCCCAGTGGTTGGCAAATTTCACATACCTTCACCGTTAAAGCGAACGATAATTGATAAACAATATACACATAATGATTTCTTATATTTACGCGAATGTTAGACATTGAAATTAAACTAATTTTCCGGATTCTATCGCGGTTTTTTGTTTTTTATTTTTCTCCCGACGTTTCGAAGACTTTGCAGCCTTCATGGTCACGGGGGGGACTGAGGTGTTGTTCATCCGCAAAGTCGAAGTTACAATATCTACCTACATTTTACAATTATACAACTTTTTTAAAATTTTAGCTGTTGGTGGTCCGATCTACGCAGAATGAGCTCACAGTGAATATACATATAACTTCAAAACGTCAGAAATGTGATCCTTGAATTTTCAACCTGCGGTCATCAGCACCATGCCATTCTCAATAAAGCTTTCGTGCACTTTGGCAAACGGAAGCTGGTTGCTCGATGATGCACATCATTTCGTCACTAAGGTCCTATGGACCTTAAATGGGGAAGAGGGCTTCCATTCAATTAGGTTTGGGCTTCGCGTTTTATTTCGTTTCACGTCGGCCAATCGCAAATTTCAGCAAATCATACCTTTGAGGAATAGCTTTCATCAAGGTTGTGAGGATTGAACCCCTTATTCGCTTTCAAGCTGAGCAGAATTTGACAATTTACCCATTATTATATACTTTATAAAAACAAAAATCTAATTAAAACTCCTTTGAAAAAGTCGTCTTTATTAAACTATACAATGAAACAATACCAACAGATCAACAACGGAGTATAATAAAATTTTAATTCACAATAATAAATATTTATAAAATATACCACATGTATGTATAATATTTCTACTGTAGCGGACGCGGTTCCGACGTCTGCGGATGCGGACATTCTGACCGCCAATAAATCTGTCGCTGTTACAAAAGATATGTGTATTACATTTATATTTCCATCAAAATTAACCAAACATTATTTACAAAAGTTGTAAAGAACAACAAAAAAAATGTAGGCGGTTCACAGTACTTTCGGTCCCACAATCAACATGTCCGCATCCGCGCGGACACAAAAAGCGAACAAACATCCGCAAAACCTCATCCGTACTTAGCCATCTACACAACCTATAAAATCGCTTATGAGCCGCTATAAATTAGCCTAGTTTGTACAGCGTAAGTTATTTTTTTCCTTTTATATCAGTTTTGTCAGCACCCTGTAGGTAGTGGTGGTTGATGAAGCGAGCACCCTGTGTGAGCTGCGCGCACTCGTTGGTGAAGTGGCACGCGAACAGAAGCAGGTTCCGCGGCTGCACCTTCCACGCGAACCGCATGAACATCAGCGAGTACAGAGAGAGAGCTGGAAGGAGACACATTTTTCTTTAGGTTATTGAAATATTTGTATTAAGAAAATAACGATAGATGGGGTAAGGTGTGTGAAGTCTACCAATCCGCATTAGGCCATCATGGTAGACTAAGGCCTAATCCCTCTCAGTAGTAGAGGCCCGTGCCCAACAGTGGGCAAGTATATAATACAGGGCTGATATTATTATAATTATTATGGGGTAAGATTGTCACAACGAATCCAAAAAGGCATTAAATCTGAGGCTATGTATCAGTCATCATTAATAAAATGGCATTTTTTATTAAATTTATTTATGAAATACTATAAAATATTTATCTAATGATAAACAAATATCTAGTCAAAATATTGTGTGTTATAAGTAATTAAGGATGTCAAAAACACTTTAAAAAAGGATGCACAATAATCTCTTGGCTTTGCCCATATAAAAAAAAAACTAAATTAGCTTCTATGTTTGCTGGTAAGATGACGTAATTTTAAATCGAAATACACTCTTAAACCAACAAAAATAAATACTGTGTTAGTTGCTTAGCATGCCTATATCTCTTTATTATGTGTACATATATCACTTATCTGTTGTCAGTGCCATGAGATAAATAGGGTCAAGATCTTACCTAACACATAGATTACTTGAAATGGCAGGCAGGTTGAATATGGAATCATACATTCCGACTGTAATCTTAACACCTGATATGCTCTATGATAATTTAATACTTTGTAATGCACAATGATTTATGTGTGTATATTTTGGCAATAAACATCTGTGTTAGCGGTTCTAATAATCAGAAAACAATTTTAAAATGGGCTAAATGCGAAAATGTGTTGCAGTTCAATAACAAAAAATGTGTTGGTAGAAATGAATATCAAATGCCAATACATATTGGTAGTTTGATTGGGATATGATTAGTCCATTTGTTGCACTTGACTTGTATTAGGTTAGTGTGAACAATCTATAATAATTTGTTCATGTATATTTTTATCATACATTTTTTTCCAAAAATAAAAGAAAGTTCTATGATGGACTGCATATATTTTTTATTATATGCACTTGCTTCATTTCATTTTGTCACACTTTTCTCTTCATGATGAAAATTTTGTTATCGCTATGACCATTGGGAAGTAAGTGGAATAATTATATTGTTTTCAACAGTCTTAAGGCCTAACAAAAATACTTATGAAGTAGACACATACTATATGACAATGGAATAATTATTATTTTTATAACAATTATAAGTTTTACACACACACACACCATCACGCATTTTATCCCCGAATGGGTATGCAGAGGTGCAACCAGGGCACCCACTTTTCGCCAAGTGTATTCCGTCCCATGATGTGATAGGGGGCGAGCCTATCGCCATATCGGGCACAAATCCAGACTCTGGGCTGATACTGAGCAGAAAAACTCAATTATCACTTTGCCCGACCCGGGATTCGAACCCAGGACCTCATAGCGCTGCCGTACCGCGCATGCAGTACAACTACGCCACCGAGGCAGTCAGTCATTATAAGTTTTAGTATTTTCTTTATCGTACGACCAACCACCTTTCATAAAAGATGACAATTGCATCTTTTTATCATTACAAGTATATTGTTGATAAAACAATTGTTTGCTAAACTTAACTCAGAGTGCACTATGATAATGTCCAAGTGGATTTATGTACATTAAATATTATTTTATTTATACCTAACATAAATTTAATATTATAAATAAAAAACTTGACATAAGATTTAGATTATATTTTAGTATGTATGGTAGGCCCAGTATTTTTACTGGGGCAAATATGTAATGGAATTTTGTTTCTCTGCCATTACTGGGGTTTGATTTGTGCTTTAAAATTCTTAATGGCCATAGACAATAAAAAATAGATAAAACAAAAAAAAAGCACAACCTACCAAATGTCATTTTTCCACTAATAAAGCTAGGATCCTTCCTTGTGTCTGCAATAGCTGCTAATGGTATACCCCAATTGGCTACAGGCCCCCAGAAATGGGTGCTGAAAAAAAAATAACAAAAATATAAACAAAAGTTTAAAAAAAAAAAGGTTTTTCGGATCACTCAGAGGTCCCATATCAAGAATGTATTTCTTTACAACATGTTTAAAAATGGAATAATGTTATAGAGTTAAATTTTCCTTATATTATTATGTTTAGAAATCCACCTTCAAGATTATTTAATTTATTGTTGTTACATAGTAGAATATTTTACATAAATTGTAAGACTTACTAATGATTACACAATTTAGGACCACGTACCTCATTAAATATTCCCTAAATTCTTTGCTTTTCAGCTGCTTCAACAGGTTTCCCACTAAACCCATATTGGCTGGAAAAAAAATTAAAATAATTTAGCTTATATTCCAGAACGAGGTTATGGGCTTTTCACTATTGTATATATTCATAAATAAATGTTCGCGAGCGAGTTATGGTAATTATCATTTGAATTGGTTCAATGTTGTATGTTGTCGTAATATATGGTCAAGGTTAGTCATTAACATTACAATTATTTTATTTTATTTGTGAATGAAATACACAAAACTATAAATGAAACACTTACTTATAAACTATGGGGCGCTAATTAAAATTAAATTATATTTTTACAACTTTTCGTAAAGTCGTCCTTTGCAACTTTTTCTATCGCAATGTCACTGTCACTGATAAAAAAATAATGGCGATAAGCCTACGTTCCACATAAATATCACGATTCATACAGTTAGGCAAGAATTGCTGTGTAAATTTTGTACAGATAATACACTAAAATACTATGTGTCGAAAGCTATTTATCACGATTAGTTTAATGGTAAACAGTAAACAATATGTTTTTAAATTTATAAAATGCTAAAGTTTTACATGTCACCTTTTTAACCGACTATGTGAATCGGACTTAAAATCGTTCAGAAATGTGTAAATTAATTGTAGTACATACACATTATAAATATTATCTTATCCTTTCATACTTCCCACATAATACCTACGTAAACAATGTATTCACGTTTGAAATTCAACCTTAACTCTGTATTTTTTTTTTTTTTTTTTGTAAATAAAACATGTCTAATAATGAATCTTTTTGAAAAGCCTGTACTTTGCACAATTTATGAACGAAGCTGAACGTCGCAGGCCTGTAGCGGCAATTTCAAAAAGTTCCGCAAGCAAATCTTTTATCTATTTAGTTTTTTTATGACGATTTTTTGACAAAACGCATGATGACACGTTGTTTAATATTGACATCATTCATCCAAACCGGAAAATCATTCCAACAACCATACAAAAAACAATAAAACGAAAAATGTAGGGCTTTCATAATGCAGTTTGAATTATGGGCTTACTCCGCATGCTGGTGGTATCCTACATGCTCATATACATCACAATATATTTTGGTTTGGTTGGAAGTTTGATTTATGTACGGAGTATATTTTTAGACCCCAAGTACGTAGAATCAAGGTATTAAATTCCTTTTTAGTGACTTTATTTCTTTCATTTCGTGTCACGGTATTTAGCTGATAGATGTCCAAGATTTTTTTATTTAGTCATTATTCATTATTGATTAGTCATTAGTCGCCTTAACGACGTGATGATTTCTTGTGTTTACAGTTTACGCAAGTGTTAGACATCGAAATAGAATTTTTTTTCGGTTTATACCGCGGTTATATACAAAAATATTTTTTAAACAATATCGGATAATACAGGTAGATTGTAGTTAAATGACTTTCCGTACGGCCAACACCTTAGTCTTCGAAAAGTCAGTAGAAAATCATAATATAAAAAATCGCGATAAAATCCGAAATTTTATTTGGACGTCTTAACGACATTCCGTGTATTCCAATAGTACCTACCTACACTATGTAACCATAGCCTAATTCACTTTATGTACGTTTAGTACAATGTGATAAAGTAATTCATCATGTTTAGATAATAATTATCATTTACTGCAGTTGTTAATATCACTTGGATTATCTGAGATAATAGCGACTATTAACAGTAACTCAGAGCATGTAATGTACTTTGAAATTGCAGATATACCAAGCTAAGAAGAAATAATATTTCTTACTCTATCCAAGAATAAGCTTGTAGTATTTGCTATTTCTTTAATTAGTTAACAAAACGTCTGAGTCAAGACCAAGTCAGGTTTTTCTATTTAGAAACACAAATTTGATCTACAATCTGTTTAAAAAAATAGGTTACAAAAAAATTAGACAATATGCAGTATAAAAATTTAATCCATTATTCTTCTATACTACAGTCAATATATTTGAGTTATTCTAAAACACCTCATTCTTTTACAGTATATCAGAAGAGCTGTATTCACAACAACGATAATAAAACAACTTATAATTATAAAAGTATATTAAGACACTACTGGGACGGTTCAAACAGTACAAGATTGAAATACGAGGTAACAAAACAACTTAAAAACATGACAGTCACACTGACCGAAGCGAAATCAAAGGATTTCCTATACTTTATAAAGATATGAGATTGCTTTTTTAGTTACTTAGATTTTAACTATTGTATAAAATATGGGATCAATTTTAGATACAAAGAATAAAATATTTATGCTTGATAATTTTAAATTAAACAATTAATAAAATTGAAACTTCTTGGATGTACTTAAAAATGGATGTTTAAAAAAAATATATGAAAGTGTTTCTATTACAAAATATCGACAAACATACAATAAACAGTTTCAAGGAATGAAATAATGGTGTAAACAAAAATATATCTTACATTTATAAAAAAAAAAACTTATATGAAAAATACATAGTATGATATATATTTGCTTTTTATTTCAAACCAAAATATAGGTATTTTAGGTTCATGAAATTGCACTTTCTTGAAAGAAGTTTGTGTAATAAACTGGAATGCTTAATGGGTATAAAAATAACAAGGATATCAAAAAAAAAAACAACTTTTAAGAGATTCACTGTAAAAACTATTACTACTTTAGTACTCAAAACAAATGCAAAAGTTTTCACTTTTCAATCACATTTTAAATATTAAAAAGTAGCATAAATTTTATATAAAAGTACAGTAAATTAAATCTTTGAATACATATAACCTTAATGTGAGATTCGCAACCTTTTCTTTTGTGTTACATAAGCATAATTAAAATCCTACCTAATAACAAAACATGTTTAGTTATTTTTTTACAACCAGTTTCAATAAACAGTTCCAATCTCAGTCTTCAATCCATTGACGTATATTCTATAGACACGGATGTCCATATAAACTATTTGTTCAAAATGGCAACCAAAATATCAGTTATTAAACCTATTATCCACTGAACAACAAATAATTTTACTCATTCCACTAATATTTTTTATTCACAGGTTTACACTTAGACTCGAGTTCTTATATTATGAGCGCCACTCCGTACATAACCACACGCCGTCAATGTTGCAATCATACTAGTCAGGTGTACGGATTTCAGTACAGTTAAGTCGAACAAAATGAGTGTACAGAAAGTCAGATCTAGTACATAGTACATATATATCGATGATTTATTTCAATTACTAAATTGAACCAATCAAAACAACTCATTTCTAAGCATGTCAAAAAAACTTTGTTCTGATTAGTCCATTTATGAGGTAGATCAAAAAAAGGATTGGGATCGTTTTTTGAAAATGGCGGTTAGTCGGCTATCTCTTGACAATTCTAAGCCGGAATTTCATCCTTTGAATATTTAGCTCTTATATTTTTAAGGCTACACACTAACACTTGATGTTTTGTTTGTCTTGTAAATTAATGATACTGATCACTATTTCAAATAATATATGCTAACTTAGTCTAACATCATAAGTTGTATAAAATCACACATTTTATTTAAGTAGATAATAAAATAATGAGAAATACACATATTTTAAGTTGATTAAATGAAGGAAACATTTTGTACGACTTTTGAATATAATAATACAAGCTCAAACGGAGCATTGGACCAAAACATACATAGTCAAAGGAGATTTAAAAATAACATTCTGAAATTCATGTGTAATTATTTCTTTAAAATGTATTTTAAATTAATGCAAAAGACTATACACTATAATATATATCATAAATCTTGTTTTCAACCACAAACTGTTGCGCACTGATGCATTTGGTCAACATATTTTTCAAAAACACCTGTCTTGTACATATCTTCCAAAAAATTATGTAAAGAAAATCTTAAAACTTATAATACCAGTCTGAAGATGGACGGAAGCATCTTTACATCTATATCGATGGGTTGACACCTTTATAGGTATCTTACAGAATAAAGGAAAAATATATATAGCTGCTAACATATTACAGAATGGTTCTGAGATTTAAGATATTTACATGTGATTTGTATAAAATCTTTGTTTCTGAGTAGCGTCAAACTTGAACGCTTAGCACAGTCGAGAATCGTATAATATAGCTACATCTAAAATTCTTTACGCATAGGTACTTTAGAGGCATGATACCTCAAACTAATAACTGAGAAAACAAAACTGCAGTTTTGCGAATATAGTTTTACAAATTACCAGTGGACTTTTGTTAGAAGTTCTGTTAAGGCAAGTTTACCGCCGTTTCCAATAAATAATCCGAATCTTATTTTTCGATCGATCGCAAATATTGACCAATCAAAGCAAAGTAATTTTGACATGCTCACAAAAAAGAAGGTTAAGAATGGTTGGTTAAATTTCTAGATCAGATCAAAGATTATGATAGGGATAGTTTATTGAAAACGGCCGTAATTCTAAAATCTAGCGTGGTTAAGAAACGTGCCGATTACTACCACACTACGTTAGCTTTAAGCCTATTTTCAAGTTTCTTTTTAAATCTTTTGAAATAAAAATACTGTAAAATGACAGCGATCGACAGGAATTATCGCTCGCTTCGGCAAAGCCATATCAGACATTTTTTATTGCATGTACTTACCCCGTTAGTTACAATTTTACAATAATATTTTGGGTAATATAGCTCTAACAAAAATAATAAAAAATGCATTCAACATTTTACACTGTTTAAGTCTACTTCAAAATTATCTACAATATGGTCTCTTGTAATCTTACATTTTAATGTAATAATGAAGTTCCTAATTATTAAAGTACAAAAATGGAAATAATATCATTGTCAGTCACATGTTTAAGTAGAGATATGTCTTACTTGATATATTTCGTTACATATTATACAGCTGATGAAAAAAAAATACAATATTTAAAACAGGTTTTTTTATGCTTTAATCTTTTTAGTGAATAATATGCATAAAAAAAATCTAGACCGTTTCCTTACTACTCTGTTTCAATGCAAATTTATAGGTTTCTCCGACGCCCCGTCTAATGGTCGTCTGCTGTGTTTACTACATAAGTATAGAGTCCTGTTATATACTTCTTAAACCTTCTCGACTACAAAGAGGTAAGACTAATTGTCTTATAATGAAAATAAAACATAACTACATACCCGATTCAAATAATGCTCACAATTTTTCACATCAACCTGTATAACAATATAACAATGAAATTCGAAACCTCTTACCTGAGCTTAAATATAACCATTAGAAGGCACATTAGTACAAGGAAACTGCTCTGTAGTGCCGCGGCGCCCGCCAACCTGCATTTAAACATGTCTATGCGTGTCTGTTTGTCCGCTATTATGTTTTGGAACTCTGCTTCGACGATCTGCCCGTCGTAGTACGTGATGGGGTCTTCGAACGGGTACTCGTACCCTTGGAGACATTCGCACTTGTACCCGCCCGCTTCGAAACCTCTTCCCAGGATCGGTACGCACTGAATAATGATATTTAATAATTATATATTATTATAAATGGAGTTGGGCAGGCCATATAGTTAGAAGCAGCGATGACAGGTGGAGTAAAGCGCTGACTGAGTGGTGACCAAGGCAAAGCAAGCGTAGCGTGGGCCGTCCAGCGGCGACATGGGTGGACGATATTGTAAGAATCGCGGGTCGAACCTGGATGCGATTGGCTCGGGAACGAAAAAGGTAGCATGATGTGAGAGAGGCCTATACCCAGCGGTGGGACTCTACAGGTTGTGGATGATGATGAATTTCAATATTATTCATAAAAAAAATATAATTATTTTTGAATTCATCAGACATCATTAATGTTTAAGTAGATACTGAAAATTGGCTCTAATACTTGATCGTAAATATAGTGTAGATAAAACGAAATGTAAAAAGCTCTACATCTATGTAAGCTGAATGTTTCGACGAACGGCCGACGACGATCGGTGGTTTAAAATAAAAAGACAGCAAGATGGCGAGGCTCGGCAAAGCCGCGCAATGTGTAAAGTGTACAGCACCATATAATTTACTAATGCGTTAAAAGAGTTTACCCTGTTACCCGATCCTACATTTATACCACAATATTTATTTAACATTGCACTTTTTTTATTAATTCATATAATATCCATAATGGTAATAAATATCCATAATTAGTATAATATTGAGTATGATTAATTGATTAATACGATTACAATAAAAAAGTTACAAAGAAAATCGAGTGCAACTCACGTAAGAAGACCTCCTGTCACATTTGTCAGTGCCTTTGAAGGCGTTCGGCACGTAGTACTTGTCTGGACATTGGTTGATGTCCAACGACATTAGGGACATCGTGACTGCGACCACGCCCCTAAAACATATAATTGTGTGATTCTATCCGATAGAACCTATCCAGTTCGAAGGACCCAAAGTGTGGCTCGAAGGACCAATAATGTGAACTCAATTTATTTCAAATTTTAAAAGTTCGTCTAGGCCTTAATAATGGAATGAAACACGAAATTCATACATTTTCAACTTTTGCTTGCGGTTCCTTTTAAGTAAGCATGTCTGTGATGTTTGTTGCTACAAAACTGGTACTAAATAAAGAACTATGTATCTAGCTACCTCCTCCCGTGTCAAAATGTTTTCACTGAATAAAATTCCCCTCAGAAACATGTATTTATCCATGACAAAAGTAATCCATGTCACTGGTAGCGTGTCGTATAGATCCCAGACTGCGTAAAAAAAACAAATTGACATTTTATACTACTAAATATTTCATTAGTATGAATACTCACTTGAACTCCAACTTGACTTTGACGTTATCCCATCCGAAGAAAGGCGAGACGTATGTAATGACCCATTGTTTGAGATGTCCATTGCAATCGTAGTACGGCTGTGTCCAATGGCCGTGCTTTAAGTTCGCCGCGCGGTAGAACGTCGGGTATTTCTCGTTCTTCTTCAAATATTTACCCATTTCGTCATCACGCAACTTCATCTCGAGATTGAATCGCTCCAGAGCGTCGAAATTCGTCAACCAACGTTGTTTCAGAAATTGGAACCATGGTTTACTTGTGTATATTTCATCTGGAAGTGTATGGTCTGATAAATAATTTTTATTCGCCCAAACCACATAGGTTGCCAAGAAAAATATACCAGTAATATCGCATTCCTAATTATAAGAATAGAATAGGTACAGAAACATGGTTTCAGTTTCCACAGTCGCTGACATCCATTGTTCATAAACATCTACAACTCCAGAAAAATTGAAAATCAAAAGGCAAAAGATAAAACTTAAGGCGATACCTCAAGGTCCATTTTCATACATTTTGTTTCACCTTTAAGGCGAAACCTCAAGGTCCATTTTCATACATTTTGTTTCACCTTTAAGGCGAAACCTCAAGGTCCATTTTCATACATTTTGTTTCACCTTTAATCTGGGTAACTAAACAAGTATTGGCAAGTAAAGAATTTAAAATTTAGTATGACGAAATTTTAAAGGCAGAAATATCCATGATTATTAATTATTATTACGTTTTTCTTTCAACTGCGAGAACTAATCACTAACTAGACGTGAATTTAAATTCTTTACTTGCCAATACTTGTTTAGTTACCCAGATTAAAGGTGAAACAAAATGTATGAAAATGGACCTTGAGTTATCGCCTTAAACAGTTTTGTTTAACGTTACCTGTATTATTGAGTCGAGCTAAATCTTCCACTTTGAACTTCCTAGTATTAAGTTCGGTCTTGTAAGCGAAGGGAGCGAAGAACGTCCGGTTTGTAAACTTGTTTCTGTCCCAATATGTACCTTGAAAAAAACATTATTAAAAGTAACCATAACAGGCATCATAGTGAACTATTCTACAATGAACTGGTCGTTACGAATAAATTCGCAAACAAATGTTTGTTAAATAGAAACAGTATCGGAAGAGGCTAAGAGTTTATTAAAAAAATATTTTGATTTTATAAAAAAATAGTAGACATGCATAAAAGTGGACGTACGGAGCGACATAGTCGTGAAATAACGACCAAGCTCCTTAAATAAAGATTAAAAAAGAAAAAACAGTATACTATATCCAGATAATGAAAATATCCAACCAGTTATATTTGAGTTGAGCAATCCTTACCTGCCGACCAGATCTTAGAGTCTCCCAGTATGATGGCCAAAGTCTCCCCAATCATTTGATCCTCTGTCAGGGGCTTGTCCGCAACACGATTACCGCTGAACACTTCTTGAGGATCCGAAACCTGAATAAACAAAATTTCATATTGTAAGATAAGTAGAAGGTCAAGAATATTGACATAAGCGTCTCATTATGTTTGAGTCTTTCTTAGAAACATTGACGTATATTCTATAGACACGAACATCCAAATAAACTATTTGTCAAAATCTAAACTCAAATGGCATCCAAAAAGTCACTGTTATAACCTATTTATTCACTTGAACAAAAATAATTTTACTTATGTAACTAATATTTTTTATCTAAACCCAAGTATACACTTAGACTCGAGTACTTATATCATGAACACCACTGTGTACACAACCACGAGCTGTCAATATTGACCATACTAGTCAGTTTGAATGGATTGCAGTTCAATTCAGTTGAACATAGTGAATTTTCAGAATGCCTAATCTATTACATAGTACATATATATTGATGCTTAGAAAACTATACACACACTGTTTACAATGGATCCTCATGTAGGATGTAATACTCAAAATCTGGTTTGAAATGTCATTTATCATACTGTTTTTGGGATATGGTATTAAAAACTATGGGTACCTGTAAGAATGCACTGATGAAGTTGGCAAGACGCACAGCCATCTTAGCT
This sequence comes from Manduca sexta, assembly GCF_014839805.1. Classification (NCBI taxonomy): domain Eukaryota; kingdom Metazoa; phylum Arthropoda; class Insecta; order Lepidoptera; family Sphingidae; genus Manduca; species Manduca sexta. The sequence continues at coordinate 8,213,884 of NC_051135.1, read as the reverse complement.
TGGTTCTCAAACTGTTCCTCGGCGCCGAAAGCAATGTCTCCGTTCAGGAATAGATCGGTCGGATTATACCTGATGGTAACAAAAAACGAAATTCAATGTATTTATTTGTCGTACCTATTCATGCCGATTGTTAAATTTTTTTAAATGTTTTTATTAAAAAAAAATCCTCTGTTTGCATCTTTATGTGTTTATATATTTTATCAATGTCACTTTACATCCATTAGGATTACCAAACAAAATTCCTATTTAGCTAACGTATCAATTTACGGCAATTATAAGAGACTCGAAAGGTTGAAGATACCAGGCCACGAGGAAGAGCGCCTATGAAGCGGACTGACCAGATAAAAGCGGCAGTAAATGTCTCATCATCACTACATGGATGCACGGAGGCTGCCATCAGAGAAGAGTGACAGTACGTTCTGAAGCTTGCCAACAACAACTGAAATGACCACGACCACTGTCAAGAGTGATACCAACAAGAAAGAAGAATAAGAGACTAACTTGGAACAGTTACTCGGCTGCACCCCGCGTATGAAGTTGAGCACCTCGTAGACGTTGACCCGCTCGGTGTGCAGCGCGTCGGGGCCGGCCGTCGCGTTCACGTACTCGTAGTAGCGGTCGCGGTAGATGGCGCGCAGGAACGGGTGCGCGCGCTCCCACTTCACGGGGAGGCGCTGGATCCCTAGGGGGGGAAACGGGGATTAGGGAACTGTCACAAATAATTTTATATTCATTCATGAATCTATAAAACTGACCTGAGTAAAATTAAATTATGAATTTATATGACGGGTTTTAATATTTAAAAGAAAATGTATCAAAATATTATAATTTATATAAATTTATTATTTGACATTGTTATACGAACTAGGATTTATAAAAATATTCATTGTAAAAAGCGGCAAAATGAAATTGCTGCATATGTCCATAAGAACAAACCTACTTTACATTGGTATGTATAAACTCACAAGAATTACATAATGAACAAATTTATAATAATAAAATACAAAGCAACAAAACATGTACTCACATCCAATCTTCTTACAGTCGAAGTTGTTATAGTACTGGTCGGCGGTGGCGCGCTCGATGATCTCGCCGAGGTAGGGGCGGCGCACGATGTTCGGCAGCCGGTAGCCGGGGCTGCAGCGGCACTGGTACCCGCCGCGGCGGAACCCCCAGCCGTGGAGCGGCTCGCACTGGGAAATAAAGTTATCAAATTTTCTCAGCCTGACCAACACAATAAAGTGCCACTCAGAAATTTTATGGTTTTGAATGGTGTTGCTACAGTTTCTGAACTGTAGTAATGATTATTACCTTACAAAAGCTTACTTATCCTTTTGTCGGGTATAAAAAAAAAATTGATGGCTTCGAAATTAAATGAAGACAAATTAAACTGTACCGTCAGTTCGGCAAGCAGTTTTCATAAGAGAAGAATGGGCATGAAACCAGTGTTGCTTTTTTCAAAATCAGTTGACAAGTAAAAAGTAGGTTCAGTACCTGTATAACATAAACAAAAATATTTAATTATTTTTTATACTTTGCTGCATGGTTGATTGGTACATTGTAGCTTTTACTCATGGTCGACTCAATATATCTAAATTCTTTTACTAAAGAAAGCTATGCTGTCCCTGGGTAAAAAAAACTATGTATTTAAATAAGTAAAGCTCTTACTTCTGTAGTCTCTTTACATCTGGCTGTAGATGCAAATCTGTTGGGTGGAACATTCCCGTCACTCAGTGGACACTGATTTATATCTATTCTGTCATAATCCATTTCCATGACCACTGCAGCTGTGTACCTGAAATCATTTATTGTATCCATAATTAACATATCACAGTGTGACGAAAAACAAACTAAATCACACATAGCATGTTGACCCCCAAGGGGTAAGCAGAGTTTCAAACAGTACTCCCTTTTCACCAAATATATTAAATTAATCATAGAACAAGTTTTGCAGATAACAGTATGTTTTGAAATGTGAATAATTACATAAATCACAACATGGAAATCATGAACACACATCCTTATCAAGTCATTATAGCTTGTTAAGAAACAGTTTCGTTTTTTTTCGTTGGTACGTGGATTGGAATGTAAAAGTAAAAAGGATTGTAAACATTTGTAAAAATTGAGCCTAGAAAGGTCAATATTATCTCAACATGCATACAACTTACGTGGGATACTCAATGTGTCTGAACTGCGTATGCCGAGGGAATATGTCAGCCACAGGGGATACAGCTGCCACAAGCCATTTACCAAGCCTTCCACAGTCATAATAGGGTCGAGTCCAGTTCACTGGTCCAGGAGACTGAAAAAAATCGTACACTAATCAAGTTCATAATTTGCTCAGTTTTGGTGCAGTGGCGAATTAGTCAATAGGGCGTATAGGATATAACCTAAGGGCTGGCATATTTTAAATAGAAACAGCAGAGTTGCAAATGAGAACATCTTTCATTTTATTTCACAAAATAAGCACCCAGAAGTAGGTCATGCATTGTAACAGAAACTCAGTGGCCTCTTAAGGGAAACATAATTACAATGCTCTTTAAGAGTAATAGTGTCATCAGATGCATTTAAACCTCAAATTTGTCATAAACATTGTAATTATAGAAACATTGTAGTTGCAGAATTGGATTTACCATCAAACCATATTCATACTGTAGTACATACTTGAATATGCATTATGTAGAATACAAAGACATGTTGACGCAGTGCATCATAACATTATTATCTCTATGGACTAGGCTTCATTATTCTTTCATACATAAATTTTACACAGAAAAAGAAAAATAATTCATAATTACTAGTTTGATGCATAGAATGGTGGAATCACTTAAATATTTTGAGAAAAAAAATAAGTAAACACTCAACCCATCGAAAAACCGTTCCAAGATTATCACCTTATTCAATTTCAAAGGATGTGAATACCAACCTCATCATTACCAGGAGGTCCGTGGAACGTAAATGTCTCATTGGTGTTATTTGCATATCTAATTGTAACTTGATAGGTAGTCTTAGTGTCATGTCGTCTCTCCACCCTGTCTGGCAACCAAAGCTTGTACCACTCATTAGTGCGGTAAAACTCTGATGTGTAATCTTTAGACAAGCTACTAGGATCAAAAGCACCCAAATCTTCCACATAAAAAGTATTCAACGTAGATATCTTTTGTAAATGGACGGGATCGTTGAAATCATCAGCTCTGAATGCTCTCGGTGCGAACCTAGGTAATGTCTTGTTGAAGAAACCTCTGTATGAAGATGTGTACGACATATTCGGTGAGAAATATATAGAACTAGCGTTTATGTACGGATTGGCGGAAACGTCAGCAACGGACGACAAGAAGTAATACATCATGCCTGGATCGTAGGTATCGTTAATCGCTGGCCGTATAAACCTCGACTGAAGGATATAACTCCAGAAGAACGCCCTGTTCATAGCCATATTGTGTAGGTGTAGCATCGCGGTTCGGTTCGGAAACACCGGGTTTACGTTGATGTCTTTCACGTCTGGATGGTGCGAAACCGAATCTTCGGGTAAGTATAAGTCATCAAGATGGCTGATATAACAGTTTTCGGCATTAATCTTGTCCATTTTCCCCCGTACTTCGTCGAATGCATCACGTATTTGCCACTCGTACTGGCCGGCCACACCCCACAATAATGCGCACACCGATATTAACAATAAACTACAGTTTATTGTATCCATTTTGATTGCTTTTAACTCGCAACGATCGAAAGTATGAGCACAAATTATGACTTAATTCATTTTATAGAAAAATATTGAAAATGTTTTACGGAAATCTTATTCACTTGACAGCTTTGTTTTGTTTGATTCAGTCAAATACCGTAATACGTTACAATGAATGGGTTAGTTTATTAAGGTACATATACATGTACCGCGAAATCAGACGATAAAGTTGATTGTTTTTTTTTACTTTTCGATACTAGGTACGCCGTGTTACAAGTTAGGTATTCTAATTTTTATGATGTTTTATGGCGTCGTGATTTATTTTCTACTGCAATTGCTGCATTGCTGTATGTACTCATACAGCAATGAATAAATATAGAAATATGAACAGGATATTCTATTGCAGTTGTAACGGAGTGGTGTAATAAAAAGGAATAGCGCATAACTAATGTAATAAAAAAGAAATTATAAATAATATAAGGTTTAAAAAACAACTATGTGTTTCTTTAGGCTTCGTGAATTAATAATAATAAATCTCGATAATAATGTTGTGTCGCGGTCGTCACAAACGTTTGATTTTTTCTAAAATGTAAATGGCCCTTAGTAGTGTCAGAGACAATTTACGTCTTAACAGTTTGAAAACGGTTATTACTATGTTTTTATTGATTTATGGAATAATGAATTTTAAATTACCCAATATGTTCTCATAAATTTCATGATTAAATGATATTATTTTTAAGGTTCTATTTTAGGTATAATTTCAAGCTCTCCATTTGATACCGCAAGGTTCTATTTACTTATATAAGTAGGCGTTACGATTTCTTGCGGCCAACTGTCAAATTGTTATTGTCCATGGATAACCTCTGAAAAGGTTTTAAAAATATTTTCAATGTATTGATAAATAAAGATCAATTAATCTGTTTTTGAATAAAGATTAAGTTATAATGGCAAGTACATTATTTCGTGAGTATCATTTTGCTGGACATAGTTGCTTATTTCGAGTATGTTACAGTTTTGTTACAAACACTATTTAATTTCAGGTTGTATTTTAAATAACGCTGTATCAGTTTATAAAACCAATACGACAAACTTGGTAAGTTAATTTTAAGCCTATACTGATACAAATTCACTGCCCTTGCATTTGTTTATATTAAAAATGATCTCTTCATTCAGCGAACAATTCATACGAACACTGCATACTATGCGGCTCGTAAAGGAACCAGAGCAAAGGCACGCGCGAAGAAAGTTAAAGTGGAAGTGACTAAAGTGGGCTTCATACCCCACAACCAGAGGGGAAGGAAGTATGTATTAACATAGCATATCCTAGATCTGTAGTGGATCATTGCTTTTCAGAATACATTTTATTTGTGACACAGTCTATCAAACTTTTTGTTATTTTGAAAATTTCTAAGTAAACATTTTACACAAAACCTATCTAAAAATACTGTGGTGAAGGGAAATTAATCATAGACAGTTAATATTGAAGTTATGACCGCAAGAAAGGTCATTTAAAAATATATTAAATCACTTTCTCCAAAAATTCAAATTTCTCAAATTAATATTCTATTGCTATTGATTTTCCATCAACTGAAAAATATATGATTTTACTTATAATTACAATTTCAGAGAAGTAACACAAGTAAGGGACAGGCATGCAGATGATAGCTACAAACCATTGCCTGTTGATGATGTGTACCTGCTCAAGTACTATAGATGGGTGGTGTACACTGTGGAGGATGCCGTGAAGGCTCACCAAGAGACACACCACCCCACCATGTTCAATGTGCCTGATGCATTGGTTTACGCGAAGATTGAGTTCAACATGGAGGCTGCTAAAAAGGTATGATGAAACTATATGTAAAGGAAGTTGTTGGATTTTTGTTCATTGGAATGGTCCATACAAATCCAAGAGTGACTAATACAGCAGCACCGCTGCTGCTACGTTGCCATGTGTAAATTCCCTTATAGAATAATAATTCGGACACTTGAAACACTTAATGATGTAATAATTGTCCTAGACCTACAAAACCTATATCAAATGACACAGAAAAATATGGCAATTCTAAATATTTATGGAATACATTTTCAGTATATTTGTCCCTAGATATCATTGCCTTTGAAGCGTCGATTTGCATATGAAAAATATATGGGTTTCAAAACAAATACCTTTCTTTTCATTTTACAATAATTTACTTTACAATAAATAAAAGACTTGGCTAGTCTTTGCCTTCCACAATAAATATGAAAGATCTGAACTTACTAATTATTTTTATATTTTGCAGAATAGATACATAGACGGATTTGTGAAGTTGTCTCTCCTGCCACATCCCTTCCCACGTGACGAGGAGCGTACCATCCTTGTGTTTTGCAAAAACCCTGACTTGGCTAGAGACACTGTTGCTGCCGGTGCCACAATGGCTGGTGGTGGTGAGATAATAAAAAAAATTCAGGTAATATATAAATAAAAATCCTTTTTAAGCATTTCAGAGGATGAAAATATTAGGGAACTGACAGAAAAAATAACACTGGATTTTAAAATGGGTTATTTACAAGAATTAAATATATTTCTATTTGATTAATTTTTTACATTTTTTGGCGGACTATTGTATGACTGCAGGAGTTACATTACAATTTTCAAACCATAGATAAATTACAATTTTATTCAAATAAATTAATTTGTTATTTCAGGACGGTCAAATCAAGCTAAGTGATTATGATTACATAGTGGCACATCCAAACATTCTCACTGAGCTGGTGCCAATCCGTGGTCTCATGAAGAAGAGATTCCCTAATGTACGCAGTGGCACCCTGGATCCGAACCTCACGGAGCTGGTAAAGAAGTTTGCTGGTGGTATACAGTACCGTTTGATGAAGGATGAAGTACAACCAAATTACGGATGCATTGAAGTGCCTATTGGAAGGGTGAGATTATAATATATTACTATTAAGATATAAAGCTAAAGATTTTCTTTGTTTTATCAATCTTCTATATTAAATAAATTATTTTACTACTAGGATGCTATTTTATCTGTGAATGTTATATTCTGTAGATAGACTTTAATTCTGTCTTACTGTGACAAGAACTCGTTCTTTATAAATAAAAACAATATATTTTGGTTCCATACCTTCATCTGTAATATGATTATAATTCACACAATCATTTAGCTTTATGATAGAGTTTTCACTATCTAATATTTCACCTACAAAATGCAATATCCACGTTTTCAGAAATAATTAAAATCTGATTTCAGCTAAATATGGAGCCAAAACAAATTGCTGATAATGTTGATGTTCTGTTAAAAGATATGCAGTTAATGCGCCCAAGAAGAGATGGTCTATTCATAACAAGGTATAATAATTTATTAAAGACGTTTTATTGTATCATTATGTTGTCCAACTGCTTTATTTCCAAACTGACAAAATTTCAATATAAATTTTGCAGGTGCCTGATCAAAAGCCCACCATCTAAGGAAATTTTTAAAATTGATCCCTTTGTATATGTGGATCGTGAATTATCAAAGGAGGTTCAAGAAGATAGTGACGACGAAGACGAACCCGCCGCAGCTGCTTCAAAGGCTTAGATATTTGTTATAGGACCTATAGATAGTAGTTTTATGTGTAATATATAAATTATAATCAAAATTATTTATTTTTATTTAACCTATTTCCTATTCTCCAATTCTTTAAATAATTATGAACGATTCCGTAGTATTGTATATAAGAACGTATCCAAGAAGTTGGCACATATGAAGTCACCGAGTAACGTCAAACCAAAGTGCGTTCTGAATCAGATTTTTATACTTTAATCCAATAAGATTTTTTGATGAGTACCATTGAAGTAATATATTCGTGTATCAGTTGGAATAACTTATATTTTTGTGTTATCAAAATAAAAAAATATTATTCAGAATTATTGAAATAATTATGTATCGTGTATGCTACTTTAGTGGTCACTGTTACATAAGATAACAGCAATATTTCTTATTGTATGTTCCGAACGCACCCAAGAGGGGCGTAAAACAATCCGCCATTTTGTCTCTATGACAATTTAGGATTTTATTAATTTGAAACCGGTGTAAATCTAATTAATCTGTTAAAAGTGTGATATTTGAAAAACAGTGCAGTGTTTTTAGAGGCTGTGATATTTGTGTGTCCTGTTATTTTTTGTTTACGTTTATCTTGACGTTTTATAGTTGACCGATTTTGACGTCGATTACAGAACTCTAGATAAATCAAAATGGGCACAAGAGAGGACGAATACGATTATTTGTTCAAAGGTAAATACCCCATCACTGTTCATTTATGCATTTCTAGTAAAAACACGGCCGGTATTTGTTTGGACAGTTAACTTTTTGATACCATTGTTTCGTATAGTGACGTAGAAAAAGTGACTTGTACGATTTTCTCCTTTGTTTTGTATTACAAAACTCTCATTATTGTGAGTTCTAATTAGAAACCAGCTAATAAACATTGTAAATGAGTTGTGCAGTGAGAAATGGGAGGTTGTTTTAGCATCAGCTGATTGCTATCGTTTCGATCGATTTCGCGTAAAATTTCGTTGTAGGTGACTCATCCACCGAGCTCCGTATATGATCTAATCGCCAACGCACTGTGGAACACACGAAAACATGTTGAGAGCGTTCCACAATGCTAGTTTTTGCTACTAAACGCATATGTTTTAAAACAGGTAACTTTCTTTGTTTCAGTTGTGCTAATAGGCGATTCCGGCGTAGGGAAGAGCAGTCTTTTGTCACGTTTCACTAGAAATGAATTCAATTTAGAGTCTAAATCTACAATAGGTGTGGAATTTGCAACAAGAAGTATAGAGGTATGTATTTCCTTGTACAGATCCATGATAGCAATTACATTAATTGTTGTAAGTTGTCATTGTTGATTCTATATCATTGTGAGACATCTTTGTTTTGCTACAATTATAATTACACTACTTCTTAACACTGAACATTAATGTTACAAAAGTAAATGCAACTTCCACAATATTTCCTTTGACTGATATTTTTGTGGCATTCAAAACAGAATGATATGCCATTGGTAGAGGCTAAGAAGCTTGGATGGTCAGTTATTATCTATAAATATACTGTATTAATGCAAATACTGGTTTGAAACTATATTATTAGAACAATATGAATAAGTGAGTTCACAGTAGTGGTTAATTAAGGAAACCACCAATCTATTTCCCTTATTAGTTGACAGTTTTTAAATGCATTGGCATTTTTCATATATTTTACCTTAAGTTTATTTTACACCCATAATTCCATACAGTAAGGTATACACAGGATATTACAATTTGATTATTTTATTAAACTAATTGGGTATATAATATTATGAAGGGTGAAATTTTTATCGGTGGGCTTTATAATAGCATGAAACTGTATGTGTATTAAATAATAATGCAATATTTTCGTGTTAGGGATGGTGAAGTGAGATGAGGGAGTACTTTTTTTGTTGAAAGGGATTTAGTTTTAAATTAGAGTAGACTATTTCAAGTTAAAGCATGAATGGATATAGAATAATATCCTTCCTAGTAACGGTGCATTATTTTATATATTCATTAAAAACAAGCCACATGTTCAATTCCTGTTTAAGCATCTTAGGAGATGACTTTTAAAACAATAATATATTATCCTATAATTTTATCAGTTAGCGATTAATGTTAATTTTTATTCCAAAATTTTCCCTTGTTGTAGTTTGTATCTTCTATAGGTAAATATATATTTCCTTTAGTTATTACTTTACTGAAATCCTATACATTTAAAGCCCTTACCAAATAATCAATACATTGTATAATGTCTAAAGTTAAGTTAATAATATTCTCAAATTTATTTATTTATGTGTTATTTAAACCTTGTAGTGTTATTGATATAGTTATATTCACAGTTGTTATCAGCTCAATGTGAATCATTTGTCGCTAACAACCAACAAGTGTTTTTATACACAATGTCTGATCAAACAACTCTCTATTAATCCTTGTATTTTTTCTGAACAAAGCATAGTCTTATCCCATTGTGTTAATGATAAAAATGAATATTTTATTATTCAGACATTCTAAAATCAACACTATGGTGATGGAGCCTTGATATTTTATTAAAAAGAACTAGGTAGGGCTTATTTCTTTATCCATCCATTGCTGTGTTTTGGTTTAAGAAAAATTCTAGCCAGGGTGCTTATTAATCATTACAAATGTTAATATCACAGCAACTTAACCGAGCTTTTATAAAAAAAAATCCTATGCCTGAAAATGACAAACTTATTGTCAAGACAGGTTCTTTGCTGATCTCATATTTTTTTTTAATTACTAAAGGTTAAAATATACTGTGTTAAAAAACATTTTATGATTACACAATCAATACTGTAGGTCAATGAACTTTCCATCAATAATCATTTTTTCAAGAAATTACTCATATATATTCAATAATCATAATAATTTGTGAAATATTACAGTATTATAATATATACAATGCACTTTAAAATAATGAGAAGTTAATGTAATTCTTATTCGAACCTGATGCACTACTGGTCATAAAAAACATACAATATCTTTAAAAGCTCATAAAATAAAACAAATAAAGTACTTATATCCATAAATAACTTGTAGATAAAACATAATGCAATGTTAATGTAACACTTTTTTTAACATTCTATGTGCACATTCAATGTCAGTGTCATACAATCAAAAATAAACATAGATCTATGTCCCAAACATAGTAGCCTGAGGTGTAACTTGCCACCAACAGTATCCTTACAATTATAAAACAAAATCCACCAGCGTGTCTCTCCATCTGTTTGTCTCAATATGATAAACCCAATAACTACCAAACGGATTTTGAAGGAATTTGGCAAGGGGATAGCTTGAGTCCTTGGAAAGGACAAAGCTTATTGTGTATCCTAGAAAAATATATAATCGGACTTTTGTTCCGGAAAACTCTTTCACACCGCCGAAGCCGGCAAAAGCTAGTAATCTATAATAACATCACTTTTACAGTATCAGTAATATAAATGATATTTTTGAATATTTCATTGCATTTGTTTAATTTGTTAACACACATGCTTGCCTTTAATTTTATTTTATTTTATTAGTAGGTAAATCAGGATTTTATGTGTATGTTTAAAAATGTAAGCAGTTGTCAAGTGAGAATCGTCTAATCAGTCGTATTTTATGCCTTATCAATGAATTCATAAATTATATTATTTGAGCAATATTGGATAGAAATTTCGTCATGATCTAGTTATTTTTAATCAGTGATTACTGATTGTTGGTGTCTATTTTTGAACCAAAAGACATTCAAATAAAAGATTAAATTAAGTAATCACTACATAGTATAAAACAAAGTCGCTTTCTCTATCCCTATGTGTGCTTAAATCTTTAAAACAACGCAACGGATTTTGATGCGGTTTTTTTAATAGATAGAGTGATTCAAGAGGAAGGTTTATGTGTATAATAATAACATCCATTAAATAGTGGAGAAATACTGTTATTTTTATTATTTGGTATCAGCATTGCACCCGTGCGAAGTCGGGGCGGGTCGCTAGTAAGACGTAAAAGTGCTTAATAATTACAAAAACGGGTTTAATTCTTTATGTATAATTATTTTTGGGTGATTATTTGTTTCCAAAATAATTATGTAATTTTATTCTTTAATAGTAAAGTAGTTGTAGTTTTGTATTTAATCCCCATATCAATAACTGAGGATTAACACGATTTTGTCGAAATAAAATACGGGCACAAACGCAAATTTGTTTTACGTAACTTTGTCAGTATCGCATTGAACTTTAGTAAAAAGTTTTGTAGATGTCTTTTATTAAACAAAATAAATATTATTACTAATGTTATATCGTAAGATAATATTTTCTTATTTACTATATACAAACTGTTTTACAACTTTTTAAATACTACGATTCGTCATCCATTGAAACACATCGCATGTTAGTTGAATGCCAACGTAGCATTTATCATTAGACGGTCAGTGAGGAGAGCGTGAGACCGAGCGAATTGGGGACGTAAAAGTAGGAAGGTGGACTCTAGTACTATACCGGGATAGCGCCAAACTGAAGTTCTTGTGGCTTAGACAACAAGACTTGACTATTGACTTAACGATCTGGATCAATATTCACGGATTGATCATGGAAATAGATCATTCCGAATAAAATTTGATCGTAACGGTGCGTGGATTGTAAAATTTTAGATCATTAATTAACGTTTATATGGGAGAGGGTTGTGCAATCATATGGACATTGAAAATATTTAATTTTGCAAAAATAACTCTAAACAAAATAAAATATATATATAAATGACAGTCTCTCTTTTTCGATATGTCTGTTAAATATATATGTCGACTACGTGACAATAATCCCCTACACTGTATTATATTGTATCATGTGTTTAAACTATATTATATTGTATGATTGTTGAGTGCACTTATCTTTTAAAAACAATCTATTGCGTTGGACGAGATTTTTGATTAGATAATATTTCAATAAAAATTTTATATCAGTTGCTAATGCGTGTAAATCTGGTTAGTCACGTTAGGTAACAATGAGCTTGTAAAGTAGAAAATATATTGTTTCCTGGTAGCAACGATACAATGAATAATGTATTTGCGTGTATTAGGTCGTGTTGGTTAATTTTTGCAACATTGGTTATCAAACGTTTTCGTTTACGCGATAAAACAGTCCGCAAATGGTATAAATTTTTTAACTTAATGACGAGACGAGCACTTTACTCGTCTAGTCACTGGCCTGGCGCCATGACTGCTCATAAACATTTGCAATGCCATCCAAAACTTTGAACTATGTAGTTCTGTAAAACTGCGTTATGTATTCACTAGGGCATAACGTATATTCTAAAACAAAATCAACTATCTTTGCACATTTCTGGACAGTCTCGCATACGAATCTCACCACAATAATATTATTGTTTAATTATAACAAATTGAATTAATTTACATGAATGAATTTTTATTGAGCATACGGGACCCTCATCCAAGCTATTTACAAACAAATTAGGCTACAAACGTTCGTTAGCTAAGTACGGAGCAATGCAATGATAATCTGCTTCTCAGTGCTTTTAGCCTGACAACGTGCGCAGGGCTTGCGGGCGCCACGCTGTCGATTGCAACATCATTCGTACATCGTGAAACACTGAGTAGAGCGACAGTATTATACCAGACTCTGGACAGGCGTAGTTCTGCCGTAGAATATTAGGATGTCCTTTGATCTGTTAATGCTTCGGTGCCCCTGCTAGTTAATATGGAGACGAATAGCATAACGGCAATACGCAAAGACGGTTTCGTCATGAGCGCGCTCTTCGCCTTATATATCCGAAGCCGTTTCTAATGGATTGAAAAGGGACTCCGCATAGTTTTGGCTGGTATGTCGTTGTAGAGTACACCCAACACTATACCCAGTGTTAGATTAGGTTATAGCCGGTCGGATGTCATCTTTCTCAGACCACTTAACGCTGGGCCGTTAGACCGGTGAGCCGAACGTAGCCGTCCGTCGGCCTTTCCCAACGGCCTGAACGGTATCGATAATCTCGTTTTACCCGCGCAAAACAGGCATAGGGGCGTTGAAATTAGCTAATATTGAGATACGACTATATTTCAGTTGGCTGTCAGATAAACAAAGGTGAACAAAACCAAAGAAAAGTTAAAGATGGCCGACATTAGCAGTCTTACTTATAAAAAATTCGCAAAGCTATGTTTAGTTAAACCACAAATTTACTCGATCAGCTGTAAGTCAAAACCCGCCATCTTGTCTCTTAATAAGGTTTAAAGTAGGAAACCGGTGATGTTTTGACAGCTATTTAAGCAATCCTTAATCACCTCTTAACGCTTTATAAGTAAGACTGTATACGTCCAGACGCTTTGTGTTTCCTCATAGTACTGTTTGTGAAAACGGGTGTTAGTCCCCGAACAACAGCGGGCTTCAATAGTGCCCAATTTAGAGCCTAACTGTACTTTAATTTGTATGTAGATCTTTTGATATCGCAATTAGATTCAGTGCGTGACAATACGATAGTTGAAGGCGTCATGATGAATACACAGGGGCTTATGAATATGTAAATTACTATAACCCAAATATTATATGTATATCAAAACGATATGGTTAGTGTATTTGTGTGCGGGCAAGTCTATAATTTCGCCGCGAGAAAACGCAGAGTTTTTATTAGGAATTTGTACGGATTATCAATTTCTCTTTATAGGGTTATTACCCTATACTTAATAATAAATCCACGTTTCGAATGAAATATGACGTTGGTTTTGAATTTTGATTTAATTTAGCACTGAATTTTTAAATAGATCAAATTGATATTTCTAATAAAACATATTTATATTTAACCTGACAATATTTGAACCCCCGTATTCATAGACGTTTTTTATCCTAAGGACGGAGCAAAGCTGTGATAACAAGTCTAATTATGTCTGTTTTAAATGGGAGTAAATGTTTAACAATCCGTCCATTCTACCCACGTAACTATACTTTTAAATTTGTTGATGTCATATTTCATTCTATGAATAACTGAATGATTGATAAATCAGCTCTGAAAGTTTTGATCGCTTTTTGCTATCCAGTACTGGACCAATATTTTACGATGCAACTTTGCCCATCCATCATTTACCGCAAGGTGTTCCGAGGCAAAATAAAAATAAAAACGTGCAATATAACCGCACCTGCTGTTGATATTTTGCCAGGGGATATTAAAGGAATCACTAAAAAATAAACAGGTGCGTATTATAAAACCTGGTCCGAAAAAACATGATTATGACTAAGTAACAATTTTGAAATTATTGTTCTGACCATTCGCCATGTCTCTTGTGTTAGTTATGAACGAAACAAAGTAGTCGTGATATAATAGTTCGGGTCCGTATCACTAAATCAATCTTACCTATGAGTAGAATCTCAAGTAGACATTTAATGTATTGAACTGTCCTCAAAATATCATTATAGAGCTTTTTCTCAGCTGAGTCATTTTTTATTAACCAAAACTTCGCTGTCAAAAGCCGTCGTGTGCGTGTACTTAAGATATCTTTTAAGATGTTGATATCTGTTTATTAAGTAACAAGGACCATAAGATGTTGACTTTAATTTGACAGCGTCTCAGCTGATGTGGCCTCTTAAGAGCGAATTTGAACTGGACCTGTTAATACAGTCTTAAGTGTGAAACGAGCATGACATCTAATAAGTTGTAACTGCAAGTGGTCACCATCCTCATAACTACGTGGTCATGTTATCTGAGGGTGCGTTGCCGTAGAGCAGTGGTTCCTAACCTTTTCAATATTGTTACGCCTGTGATCAACGTGACAAACTAATTTTACCCCGCCTTCAAAATGATATCAAAACCAACAATACAAGCAAACACAAACGTCTTTTTTAATCATAAATTGCACAACCGCGTTACAATTTTAACGTCAGCTCTGTTCCTTTTTTTTAACGATCCTATAATTAGGCTCTTTGTTACCCTCGTGAAATAGCTGATTTACCCCTGCGGGGGTAATTACCGCCAGGTTAGGAACCTAGGCCGTAGAGAAAGGAATTGGAATTGTTGCATATGTTTCACTTACTAAAAGAGGTTATATTATCACTTTAGTCTCATTGACCTCACAAAACACGATAGCAAAGTTTAAATAATCAGTTTTCTGTATAAAATACAATGAATGCAATTGTTTATAAATAAAGAAATGTCACAATAGCGATTAGTAAGCTGCCATATAGTCCATTGAAAAGTTACATTTGGGGTTGCGTTTTTTAGAGGACGCAATTTTATTTTTTTGAAGTGTAGGGGGGGTCCGTCTAAAGCTAAAACCAAGTTTGTGGGGTCGCCACCCTTGTCCCACGGCCGCCATCTTGAAAATAGGGGTTGAAATGGTTTTTACGATGTATCTCTTAAACTATTTATCTGCCAAAAAAAATGTATAAACATTTTTGTTGCAAATTAAATTCTCTACAACTTTGGTTTAGTAACTTTTGTCGTAGAACTATAAATAAAAAGTTATAAGCGAAAATTTTAAGAAATTCAATGTTAAGCAATGTCAATTGCAACGTCATCAGAACGTGTGTTAATAAGGTTCATAATACTTTTTTTGTACTCATTAATACCCAAATACCCAAGGGACCATTAGGGAACAAAAGAACATCTGCCTGCTATTATTATTATTATTTCTAACCTCTCTTATTGTAAAAATAGCTGATAATATTGTGTTGAAGTTGTCGTTCAACTTATATCTTTTAGTTGTGCTACATATTTCTGTACGTGCGGATGTATTTTATTCTGTTTTTAATTCTGCAGACGATTTCGAATGATTTTTAGACACGATTTTAACTTTAGTGAAAACTACTTTTTTATTAGCATTTTGACATTTTGACTTACTTACGACAACTTCAACACAATATTATCAGCTATTCTTACAATAAGAGAGGTTAGAAATAATAATAATAATAGCAGGCAGATGTTCTTTTGTTCCCTAATGGTCCCTTGAGAATTTGGGTATTAATGAGTACAAAAAAAAGTATTATGAACCTTATAAACATACGTTCTGATGACGTTGCAATGAACATTGCTTAACATTGAATTTCTTAACATTTTCGCTTATAACTTTTTTATTTATAGTTCTACGACAAAAGTTACTAAACCAAAGTTGTAGAGAATTTAATTTGCAACAAAAATGTTTATACATTTTTTGTCAGATAAATAGTTTAAGAGATTCATCGTAAAACCATTTCAACCACTATTTTCAAGATGGCGGCCGTGGGACAAGGGTGGCGACCCCACAAACTTGGTTTTAGCTTTAGACTGACCCCCCCTACACTTCAAAAAAATAAAATTGCGTCCTCTAAAAAACGCAAGGTAAGGCCTAAAAAATGTAACATTTCAATGGACTAATAAGGAATCGTTCATTGTTATTGGCTATAAAATAAATTAAAAACATGCAGTGTTCGCCCTTATCTCTTATCAGGAATAAAAT
Organism: Manduca sexta; assembly: GCF_014839805.1. Classification (NCBI taxonomy): domain Eukaryota; kingdom Metazoa; phylum Arthropoda; class Insecta; order Lepidoptera; family Sphingidae; genus Manduca; species Manduca sexta. Next base: position 8,197,222 of record NC_051135.1, on the reverse strand, counting down.
ACAGGTATAGTCGTTCGCGATGCTTCATTGCAACGCAATTCTTTTTACCCGGTTACAAAAAATAACTAGACGGTCATGATTTTGGAGTTATCAATTACGTACATAAGTAGGTTTCCTGATAAATATATTAAGATAATTAGTGCATTTTGACAGATTAAATGCTATTTTGTGCGTTTTAAAACTCCGAGTTATTGGGTTATATTATGAAGCAACTAATATATTATGTTTATTTTATAAAAAAGGGAAATCTTTCTACACACACTCTGCACTCTATCCTCGGAGAGATAAGAACAAATATAGAAAGACCTGATACTAAATAGATAAAACCAATATCACTTTTTCCGATCTGAGAATCGAACCTGAGATCTCAGCAGTGCTGTTGTATCGTAAAACAACTACACCATCGCGGCAGTCAACTTTTTTTTATAAATATAGAATCTATAATCCATTTTGAATACTTTAAAACAAATTTAAATACATGAAATCTATTATTTTTTTGGTCTGCATTTAAGGCACGATAATGTCCAAGTATAGCCAAGTATCCGGCTTAAGTTCTTTTTATTTTATCAAGATTTAAGGTGGTTCGACCTCGCTTACAGAGACTTTCCCGCCCTCACACCCACCACTACAACTCCTGAAGCCAGGATCAGCAGTGGCACGCATTTTGTGACACCGAGCAGTGAAGCTCGGCGAGTCTCAGGGAAAACTAATATGTCATTATCCCGCAACGAAATTAATCAAATAGAAAAAATAGGGAGGAGTTGGAAATATTAATTGTCCACTTCCCTCCAGAGCAATGCGGGTGACAAAATCATGATGTAAGGAGGCGATTTAACCTCAAGGATAGGGACGTTTACAACTAGATAAGCTAGTTATAAAGCACCACGGATAAAATTAAATGAAAGGGTCCTATCACACGGGTCCTGGTTCGACCTCGCTTGTCGATTTACCCCCATTCGGGTGAATCACGGGGTAAACCGTCGCCAAATACACTAGAATCGATAATAATTGGGGTAATTACGCTCCCACGGCTGTGGATTCCGGTTAATGTATATTTTTATTAGATCGAGTATTGCGGGTCGGACGGCCTCACAGCGTCCCTGAGGTGATCGTTATGGTGCCCTAGTTTGATACAATATAATGCGGGTTATAGACAATAGCTTTTGTTTATAGCTCCGAGTGTTATTGAAATAGAAGAAATTAAATTAAGCTTATGAGAGTATGTTGACTGCCTCGGTTGTTGTATTACGATACGACTGCAGTGCTGAAGTCTTGGATACGATCCCGGGTCAAGCAAAATAATGTTGGACTTTTCTACTTAGTATTAGCCCGGAGTCTGGAATTTGTGCTCAATATGGCGTTAGGCTCGTCTCCTATCACATCATGGGACGAAATACACACAGCGGAAAGTGGGTGCACCAATTGCGACTCTGCCTACCCTTTTTGGTTTCAAAGGCGTGAGTTAGTGTGTGTGTGTTAAGTACATTATATAAAATAATTTTAAAAATCAATTCAGTTATTCCAGAAGCTATCTGTTTCCACAAACACTTAAAAACTACTTAGTGATGGGATTTATTGTTGATATCATTAATGCACATTTTAACCCTGAAAAGTGCAGGTAAAATGAAGTATTTTTCGCCGCTCTGTTTGTAAATAGTTTCTAATACTAATGATCTCATTCCCGGCTCTACGATAACACACGTCTAATTATTTTTTCAGCAGAACTCTCAGACGTGAACATTAAACTTTCAACATGAGCTTTTACAGGGCAAACGCAATGCTCCTAATTATAATTGGTTTTCATTCTCTTTTTTTTTTTAAATGCGTTACAATAGTAGATGGACAAATTTAATTTTTCAAATCGCCTTTAAACTTTTGTATCTTTGTCAATAATCGTTTCTTCTCTCTAATATAAATTTCAAAAAGTTTACTTCATTTTAGATAAAGAAAAAAAAAGAACGTGTAGAAGAGTTTTAAAGTTTTTAATTTGACTATCTACTTATATGGTTAACGTTTGTGCACGATAAATGCAAACTAAGTAAGTAATTCAGTAGATCAGATTGTTTGGATTGTCTACGAGGATTTTGATATTGTCTATGAATGTATAGTCAGAAAACCTTTTTACGGCAACTATAATGAACAACATATATTTAGATAAATCGTGTGTATGCAATATAGGATAGATTCATATGATACAGCTGAAACTGCCTGTTGTTTTGGGGATGGGCAATATAGGCCATACAGCAGTACATGGCCTAGATAAGTATCACCAATAATTAAGTTGACCGACTCACCATAACGCTTGGCCCCAACAACAACACGTGTTTAGGTTTAGAATATACTTTGTATCGACCAGTCGGTTATCGTATTTAAAACTGAAAATAGGAGGGTTGGTACACCATTAAGTGGATAAAATTATAGACAATCGACTAATTATGAACCCAGAAATCGATTGTGCATCGATGTACCTAACCTCAAGGAAGAACTAGGGATTGGGAACGGGCACTCTAGTAACTCCATTAAAGGTGCATAATAGTACAGTTGTTATATTGATGCGTAACCTACTACAAGCCTCTCTACCATATTTAGTTAAAATACTTATATATGTAAACTTCATACATACCACGTAAATGATCACGAAGGCATTCTCTATTAGTCAAACTGGGGTGGTGTAGAGACAATAAAAACATAGTAGGTACTGACCCACTGAATTCAAAGAATATTAATGTTAGCATGTTTGTTCTCTGTCGAATTTTGAAATACCGGATAGTGTGTATGTAATGAATCATCAATGAAATCACTTTAGATGTTGAATCATACATTTGGTGTGACCTACACCGATCACGATGATTTCCATCTCACCGGTATGTAAATTGAGAAATGAATTATAAGGCAGTAAAATTCGAATGAATTGATTTTACTAGGTATCAATAAATTTTGACTCTTGGTCTTATTAGTCAGTGTCCAGTTTGTCCGTTTCACCTCGTTCGAGTTTTATGGGGATTTTTGTTTTCGTAAATTAACGTGATTTTTGTATGTGTTTCATTTTAAAATTTAGGAAAATGAAGAACGATATTAGCAAACTTTTTAGCCGTTGTGTGAATTTGTAACTTCAAGCCTTGTCAACGCAAGACGTCCTATCACGTTCATGGCAACATACATCAGTTTATTTATACAGATACTGTTTTAAATATAGAGTTGCATTACTTTAGTATTTATAACAAATAATTTAGCCCCATATTTAATCTATCTACATTATTATGTACTATTTGTCCACAGGTGGACGGTAAAACGATCAAGGCTCAAATATGGGACACGGCGGGTCAGGAGAGATACCGTGCCATCACGTCGGCGTACTACCGCGGCGCTGTCGGCGCCCTGCTCGTCTATGACATAGCCAAACACCTCTCGTACGAGAACGTGGAGAGATGGCTGCGTGAACTGCGTGATCATGCCGACCAAAACATACTGATCATGCTCGTCGGCAACAAGAGTGACCTTAGGCACCTTAGGTGAGTTATTATATACATTATACATAGTATAACATGCCTTCCCCATTTCAGACAGAGGTGTGTACATACACATATTTGAGGAGTTAGTGTTTGTGCCCTTGTGTACGAAGGTTAACATCCAGGCGAATGCAAAATATCCACTATTACTCAAAACAAGAATAGGCAAACAAATCATCACAATGCGCCCGGTGTGAAACAATTAGCAGGTGATACGGCGCCTGTTAATGGAACTGGCTATGTGGCTATACAAAAGGAGAACAATTCGCGCCCCAATAACAGTAATTACTCGTTTAATGCCAAAGCCTGGTTCTTTGTAGTATTGTGGAATTGTTGGCCGTATTTAATCATTCCTAATTGTGAAGTCTGGGAAGACGTCTGTAGATTTATTATGTATTGGCGCCAAGAAAAATGCTCTATGTTTAAACTTGTTTTAATTGACTAGGTTTCTTGGTTTTATATCTGTATTTAAATACGCAGTAGAAAAACGTATATGAACTAAACTGCTTCAATAGCATCAAATTTAATCATCAATAATTATAATTAATAATAATATTGATAATTTGAACAAAAAGTGGGCGTGTAGTGGAAAAATATGATTGTTATCTCCCTCGCACGTCCGCATCGAAATTGGTGAAGGCATTGCAGCAATTTTGGAACCTCATTTGATTCACCTTTCCACCAGAATGCCATGTAAATTCCTTAGATACAGCTGGACGGTAGAATGAGATACAAAGCATGGCGTGTTAGCTGTAATGGTATAGTCAAGTAAATCACGTAGTAATTGCTTTAATCTTTGGCTTCAGTGTCTTGTTGCTGAGGTGAATAAACAAAATGTGGTACCTATGTAAACGGACACCTGTCTACCTACTAAATGAAACACATTTCATCCAATATTCAAGGAATCATAATATTCCTGCAGCCATCAACTATTGCCTTAGCCATGATCTTCACCTTGTGTAATTAAACACAAAACCTTGCAACAGGATGACCCAGATTGATAATAATTGCATTCTAGAAACTACTTCCTTGCTCCAAACAATTTTAGACTAGGTAGTTTTAAAATACACTGTTTTGTGAGCGCTCGGCATCGATCCGACGGCCTTGAATTTAAAACGCGAGCGTGAAAATAAATGCATCTGAATGTTGTTTACGTTGACATGTACTAAGATTCTGTTTATCCAATATACACTTACAAATACATACATAGATTCATAAACTTATATCAGAGGTAGGAAAGCAACAAGTAAAGATCAATGTAATTGAGTAAATAGATTACATAAAGGGTTTTTAGGTCTACAAAACGATGTCATAGGCAGCAAGACTATTCCCACATTATAATGAGTTTAGAACTGGAAACCTCCAAAATGAACGTACTGTATTGTGATAGCCTTTATTGCGTGTTTACTTCTCTTATCTCATCCTAATTTGCTTCAGGCATTAAGGCCACCAGAATACATCTACTGTATATAGTTTAAAAAAATAAAATTTTGGTAAAAAAATTTTTTTTTACTTGTTGCCTAGATATTTAATTAAATATGCCTCTTCCAACATGCCGGTCTGAATATTTTGGGGCAAGCCTTAATCATCAGCGGACTGAAGAGTCCGCAAATGTCCGAATCAGCAAAGGCTGATGATAATGACAAATCAGACAATTTGTTAATGATTTGAACAGCATTTTAAAAGTAATTTATGTTATTCACCCGCAGATCCATCCCAACGGAGGAGGCGAAGGCATTCGCGGAACAGAACGGTCTTAGTTTTATTGAAACATCCGCTCTTGACTCTACCAATGTGGAGCCAGCATTCCAGAATATACTAACTGGTGAGTATCATTCCGTATATGCTTTATTTATATGCTAAATGACATTTGTGTGTGCTCGTGTGAATTCTTACGAGCAAGACATACACATAGAACTGCAGGTAACTGCATAGTGCATTCCTTTCGCCATGCTAATGCACCAGATTTGGTCTCTATGTCCTTCAATTAAATTGGTCATAATATAGTTCTTGAATTAGAAATATGACAGTGTGTTTGTGTAGTGTACCTTGTTATAGAAATAATTAAACCAGACAAACTTTCTTATATGGAATACATAACTAGCAAAGGTACATTATCTTATTTGTTATTTATCATTTATGATATACTACATAATGGTAGTAATCTTTTTACGCTTTAAAGACGACTACTGCATACTTTCTGCTACGAGAATGAATTTAATATTATTTCCAATGAACCAGTAATAAATCAAAAACCTTTTATCTAAAAGTGTGTGTAACAATCAAGACGTCATATGACGTTCGTTTGAAACAAATGTAAATGAGTAACGTGCTCGCGGTATGCGCAGTGTAAACAATGGGCGGAACGTAACGCCCCCGCCCCGATGTAATATTGGACGTAATGTCGATTTTTACATTAGCAATAAGAGGTAAATTATGTAAGCTTGTAGCTTTTTACGAAGTAACGGAAATACTGAGTCAATTTTGAAATATTCTTTCACCAATGGAAAGCTACATTGTCCTTGCGTTAATTCTATATTATTTCGATTTCATTATTTTTATAACACTGCTGCTTGAAAGCAATAATTGACAAAAAGTTGTTCAGTTTTTTTCCGTGATACTACATTAAATATTGTAAGTCTTAATAAAATTACATTTATGCGATAAAGCATTGTAAATAAGACACAGGATTTATCGTTTCGTTTCAATGTTATTTGTACACATTATAGTACGAGTTATGAGTATTATTGATTGTTTTCAAACCACGTCTGTGTAAATACAGAAGAAAATATCCAAGGTATCAAAAGAATTTTATAGAACTAGCGGTATAATTTATACAAAGATTTTCTTATTCAAATTTATTCATAATTATTTGGAATAGCTCTAATGGTAAATTTAGTTACTACACAAAGCACTTCACAGTGGTATAGATTTGTTATAAAAATGACGTGAGTCTAAATGGTCATTTCCGTTACTAAGCTAGATGACTTGCATTATTAGTATATATTAGCTTTTCAACTCAATATATATGACGTCACCACATGAGTATCTTGTGTTCTTAAGGCTTTATCGTAATGTTCTAGACATGCCTATACATATAAAACGCCCACATATGTCATAGGCTTAGAGCCGCACCTAAAAATGATAGCGTCTTACAATTCGCATACCGATGTCTATATCCACCCTCGCAATATTATAATTATTGCTAAGATAACAATCTTGACGGCCTTCAATCGAATAAGTAGAAAGGAGAGCTTGCGGATCCTATGTTTAATGAGACAAATTACAGTTACAATCCTATGGTCCTCTTAACTCAAAATAATTCAAAGTACAATCTATTTTGTCAATTTTCATCGAATTTTAGAGTTAATAGGCAGCTCCTTCGCCACCGCCCATTGCTTGTAACCTCTGTCTATTTCCCGTATTTACCTCTGAATATCAAAAAGCGATCTCTCTATCCTTGTAGACGTTCATAGGCGGACCACAGCAATCCCTTATCAGAACAACCTGACCCAATCGTCTGCCGACCTACTATAAAAAAATATTGATAATTGTCCCCAATATATTCTCTAATACAATTCGGCAGTATACACGTCTCTGTACGATAACGGATATACCGATAGCCCGCGCCGGTGCCCGGTGTCAACGTCCCGAGGCGTTCGGGGCGGCGGTGTTCTCGTGACACGCGCGCGTTAACCTTTCGCTGTGTGGCTGATGTATGGGCGGTTAATTAGCCGACTGTAACTGCTGTATTTGGTATTTTTGATGGCATTTACATGGTTAATAATTATTGATTATTGTATATAATTAGTCTTTTACTTAGTTGTTGAATGGGTCAAAATTTGCATCATAGCTTAGAACTACCTAATATTTCCAAAAAAACTTTAGTGACTTCTGTTTCTAAAATATTTTAAAATATTGAAATTTTAATACATACAGAAAATGCTCTATTGTGAGGCGTTGAAACCTGAAGGGGCTTTAACACTATTAAAAAAGAAATACTCCTAATTCACCTTCTTTCCGATCCATTAAAAAGTCATCCTTTTTGTTACCATTCCAAACAAACATCGCATATTTTTACAAAATCAAAAGCTATCCTTCCACTGACATTTGGCTAGTTGGTTGTGGCGCGGGGGTAGAGGATCGTCATGTCTGGCTGGCTGGTTGGCAAGGCGTCGGCTGCATGACTGGCAGGCATAATGTTGGCTGAGTGACGTAACAACTTATACTAATTTTATTACATTGGAAAATAAATAAATTCACAGTGTACAGTCCTACATACACCTGTCCTAAGTTTTTACTTATATTTATTTACTGGGCATGAAAAATAACACCTAAAGTCTCAAATTGTCGAACATATCGCAACGCCAAACACTAAACAGTATTGTGCTATTGAAAACCCTGGGTAGAGTTTTTATAATAACCATACCATCATTAATGATTTCTATAATACATAAAAAAATACAAACTAGTAATGCTAAATACTACTTTAAGTATACTAGCTATGACTCGAAATACAATGGCGGTATAGTCAATTCACAGGAAGGATATATACATATATGGTAGTGGTATGCGGGCTTCGTTAACACCGTGGTACACCGCCGGTCACCGGTGTTAAGGAAACGGTCGCCATAAACTTTTCCCGTTCCTTACAATTAACCTATTTTTAGATTGCGTGCGTTTTTGATTTGTTGGGGAACTCCGTTTAATAAGTTATTATTATTTTGTAGACCGATGTGCGAATCGTGAAGAAACCAACATATTTAAGGATTAATAAATCTCTATTTACAAGACGTGAGTGTGGGAAGTGAATGCAATTTATTTCGTACAATTGAATGATAGGACGAGCGAGTCGCTCGCCTGATAATAAGTGCTATGAACAGTAACAATACCACCCGAATTTCAAGCTCCTAGGGACACCAAACTGCTCCTTTCATTCTGTGTTCATTGGTTACAATACAATTTCTACATCAAAATCTACTAAACTGAATTTTATAAAATTTGGTATCGAGATAGTTTAAAACCTTGGGATGGCTATAGGATGCTTTTTATTCCAGGAAAATATATAGCGGGACTTTAACCCGGAAAAATCTTTCACGCGGGTGAAGCCGCGAGCAAAAACTAGTTTGTTTATAGTTTATAATCTTGCGCACACTGCACTTGCACACGGCGCAACGGACTGACGTCGGTCGCGATACAATATGATCCGTTTTGTCCCTGTACTCTATTTTCTTTTTTTTATACTAACATATATACTTTAGAATATACAATATTACAAACAGTATATAATAATTGTCAGTTTATTTGATATGTTGCAATAATGATGTTTTGTCTGTGGTGTTGTAGAGATCTACAGGATCGTGTCGCAGCGGCAGATGCGCGACCCGCCGGAGGGCGACGTGATCCGGCCCGACGCCGAGCCCGCCGACGTGCGGCCCTCGCAGGCCGACAGCGTGCGCAAGCAGTGCTGCCAGTAGCCGCACAGGCACGTACCACACACCACACACCACACACCGCACACCGCACACCGCACACCGCACACCGCATACCGCACACCGCACACAACACACCGCACACCACTTCCTCTACTACCTCACACACGCTACACGGTACACAGGGTGTTCAAACCCGCCATAGTGGCCCACGTAACTGTCGCGTTCCGGGATCACCTTGTGTATAACCGGTTCTAACAGGCCGGCATAATTGTGTCGATTGCCGCGGAGTAAGCATCATTCTTCAGTCGACATTCTATTGGTCCCCACTCTACTTACCATCAGGTGAAGTGAGATCACTTTGCTGTGTACATGTAAAAAAAAAAGACGACAAAACCATGTGCCCGTTACTCTAGGAATTACTAATGCCAGTTTTTAATAAACGATACCAATTTTATAACCTTTTTCACGAAGAATACTATGAGGAAGCACAATGCGAATGCATAGTAATATTAATTTCATAGTTTTCATTAGCTTTGTTAAGATCACAGCTTATTTAAATAAAGTTGTATCTCAATAATGAACAATCACAGAGCCCTATTCCATCATATGCCTACGGGCTAAGGAGGTTGTCATACCAAATGCAATGAAAAACAGACTTTATCGTAGCAGAGGACTGAGAAACAAACTTCATCACAACATTGTTCTATACTTTGCTAAGTAGCGATTGTGGATACGGCCATATATCGTTGACCTGATTCTGAGTATAAACCAACCAAAATAAGTAATTATAAACATGAAAAAAAGCTTTGTTCTGATTGGTTCATTTGAACGATGCATTGAAAAAAGCATTAGGATCGTTTATTGAAAAGGCCTCTTAGAGAGTAACGTTTGAAAGCCACACACAAAAACTAGTTTACATTTGAAATTTTAAAAATATGTGTTGGAGATTGTAACCTTCGTCGTGACTTATTATTTTTTATATGTTCTATTTTTAGAACTAATTGTATTTTGTTTGCCATAGTTACTTCTTTTTAGTCCGAAATAAACACTCATGTCAATAACATCTTTTTACTAACTTTATTTAATTACTAAGAACATATACCATATTTACAACACGTTATCAGCACGAGCGCTTAGTTCTTAATTTTTTTTCACGTTATTTAGTAAAATAAAGTTGTATATATTTTTTGTGTGACTAGGAAATAGTAATAGTCTGAAAATGTCACATGAATCTGGAGATGTTTCGAGTATGAAAAATTCCCTGCGTCGATCACATCTTTTCCATTTCCTTGTTTGAGGATAAAAGATGGATATCCGACTTGGAAGTTCAAGATGCGAAATTACCTTATCCATGAGGATTTATGGGAAACAATTAGTGGATACCGAGATGGAGACACAACCCCTGCCTCTACAAAGGTACGCAAAGACGCAAAGGCATTAGCAAAGATATGCTTATCAGTAGAAGGTGCAGCGATAACCCATATAAGATGTGCGAAAACTGCATCTGAGGCATGGACTTGTTTGCAAAAAGCCTTTGAAGATAAGGGAATAGGACGAAGATTATTTTTGGAGCGTAGACTGTACAGGTTGAGTCTATCAGAGTTCAAAAATATTGAACTATATATTAACGCAGTTATGTCAACCGCACAGGATCTTGCGGATATTGATGTAGTCATAGAGGACAAGTCTATTGCTGCAATACTTTTGGGAGGTCTAACTCCAAGGTATGAACCTCTCATTATGGCTTTAGAAAATTGCAATGTAGACGTGACTACAGAGTTGGTGAAAACAAAACTGCTTAATGAAATGTCCAAAGATGTGGCTACATCATTAGACTCTGTCTTTCATGCGAAGAAGAAGCCTAAGTCAATGAAGAAGAATATAGTTTGTTATGAGTGCAAGACACCTGGACATAAGAGACCAGACTGTCCACAGAGAAACAAGAAGGAGAAAGGCAATGCGGTAAATACCAATGATACGATATTTACAAGTCTTAATACTTCTGGAAACCCAAGAAAGGACATAATTTATGTAGATTCAGGTTGTACTAGACACATGACTTCTAGACGGGACTGGTTTCAGAATATCTCGATACAGAATCAAGGTACTGTTACTGTCGCAAATGGAGAACAGATTAAGTGCTGCGGAATTGGAAATATTTCAATAAACACGCCCGAGAACGTGGTCAACAATATTAGTGATGTTGCTTATATACCAGATTTGAAAGCTAGTTTGTTATCTGTATATAAAACTGTTGAAAAGGGTTTTATTTGTGTTTTTGATAAAAATGGATGTAACTTTTATAAATCTGATACTTTTAATTTTACAGGTGAATCTGTTGCTCATGCCTCGCCCTGTGGTGGACTGTACGTTTTAGATGGTACTGTAAATGTTTCCGAGAATGTGGCGGATAATTTTTGACACAAGATGTGCACTCTGGTTGTCAGGATAGTTATCAAATATGGCATAAGAGGTTAGGACATTTGTGTCGTATAGGCATGAACCAACTGAAAAATCACAAGGTAGGTATAAAGTATACAGGAGTAGATAAAACTAGTTGTATCGCTTGCGTGGAAGGTAAACAAGCAAGAAAACCTTTCAAAAGGTTAGCGTTTAATAGGGCTACTTCCCCTTTGGAACTGATCCATATGGATTTGATGGGACCGGTGTCTACAACTTCTTTTCAAGGAAATAGATATATGTTGACAATAGTAGACGATTATACGCGAAAAGTGTTTGCTTATTTTATTTCTTCTAAAACAGAAGTCAAAGATATATTTTGTGTGTTTCAATGTTTTGTTGAAAATCAGTTAGATAAAACAATTAAAGCAATTAGGACTGATGGAGGTAAGGAGTTCGTGAATAAAGAGTTTGTTGATTATCTTGCTTCAAAAGGTATAGAACATCAAACAACGACGCCTTATAGTCCTCAGCAAGTTGGAGTAGCGGAACGCACCCATCGTTCGGTTACAGAAAAGGCAAGAACGTTGCTAGCTGAAAGTTCACTACCGAAAGCATTCTGGGAAGATGCATTCCAAGTTGCCATTTACCTTAAGAATAGGTCTCCTCATCGAGCCTTAGGTGGACAAATTCCTTATGACAAATGGTATGGACGAAAAGGTGATCTTAGCTATCTAAAAGTATTTGGTTGTAGAGCTCTAGTCCATATACCTTCGTGTCACAGGAAGAAATTAGATGTCAAGGCACAGGAAGCAATTTTCGTCGGTTATTCTGAAAATCCAGGCACTTATATTTTTAGGGATCCTGTTAACCCACGAAAAGTTATTATATCCAGAGATGCAACCTTTTTGAAAATTGCTTTACAGCGCTAAAGCAGAAGCAATCTGAGTCTGTCGCACAGTCAGAATCTATATTGTTATTTGATGAGCAAAAAGAGATTGAGTCTGAGTTTGATCATGACTGTCAATTCTATGACTGTGATGAGAATATCAGCCCGGCGGCTGAAGCAACTTTACCAGTAAATCTAGAAAGTGCAAAAGAGTCAGTGACTCTGGAAGAGCGAGAGTCTCTCAGTGACTTAAGGCTGCCTAGTGTGGAAGAAGAGACAGCGAATTTGGAACAGGAATCGCACCCTGAGCGCAGATACCCTTCCAGAGATAGAAAAGCAACAAATTTTTATAAAGCTTACAATACGTCAATGGTAGATTCTAATGAACCTACGACATATTACGAAGCTACTCATGCCGATGATGCTGATAAGTGGCAACATGCTATGGTTGATGAGTATAGTTCCTTAAGGAAACTCCATACATGGAATTTAGTAGATAGACCTAACAAAAGGTTATACCATGTAAATGGATTTACAAAATTAAAAGGGATGCTTATGGTAATATTACCAAGTATAAAGCGAGACTCGTCGTCAAAGGTTTTCATCAAGTTGAAAGTGTAGACTACAAGGAGACGTTCGCACCAGTGATTCGTCATTCTTCCCTCCGCACGTTGTTTGCGATAGCTGCAGATATGAAGTTGAGAATGAAGCACTTAGATGTCGATACAGCTTTCCTTAACGGAGATTTAGAAGAAGAAGTTTTCATGGAGCAACCTCTTGGTTTTATTGAAAAGGGTAAAGAAAACAAAGTTTGTTTATTGAAGAAATCTCTTTACGGTCTTAAACAGGCACCGCGAGCTTGGAATAAAAAGTTAAATGAAACGCTTTCTAAAATAGGTTTCATAGGAACTCCTTCCGAACCTTGTGTGTATACTAAACTGTTTGGTAAAGAACTTGTAATATTAGGAATCTTTGTTGATGACATAATAGTCTTCTTTAATTCTGATTTGACATTTGACACTGTCAAGAATGATTTGTCGAAATATTTTTCATTAAAAGATCTCGGAATACTGAAATGTTATTTGGGACTACAAGTTGAAAGTGATTCCGAGAGTATAAGGTTGAACCAGCGAAATTATATTCTTTCTATATTAGAAAAATTTAATATGAAGGATTGTAAGGCCGTGGATACTCCATTAATTAAAAAGAATATGGAAAAAGAATGGATGGTCAAGTCAGTGAGTCTTATCCTTATCAAAACTTAATAGGATGCCTCATGTATCTAGCGGTAAACACACGACCAGACATCGCTTACGCCACGAGCTATTTAAGTCAATTTAATACGTGTTTTACTAAAGAACACTGGAATGCTGCTAAAAGGATTCTGCAATACCTAAAAGGTACCCTAAACTATTCATTGGTTTACAGGAAGAATAGAGAACCTTTAAAGGTTTTTGTGACGCAGACTGGGCAAACTGTCCAATCGACAGAAGGTCATACACCGGTTATGTTTACAAGTTAAGTGGAGGTCCAGTATCATGGGAATCCAAGAAGCAACCTACTGTTGCGTTAAGTTCGGCCGAGTCAGAATATATGGCATTAGCGTCTGCCACGAAGGAAGCGTGTTACTTACGTCGGTTTATATACGAGATAACAGGTATACTTTGCTCAGTTAACTTAGCTTCTGACAGCCAAAGTGCCATTAATCTTGTTCGAAATCCTGTACACCACAGCAGGACGAAGCATATAGATACTAGGTTTCACTTTATTAGGAAAAGGTATCTAATAATATTGTTAAGTTAGAATATAAAAAGTAACGATATGCCTGCTGATGTACTAACGAAGGCCCTCGGACCTCTAGCACACAAACGATGTGTAGTTAACTTAGGTTTAGAAACTTAATTATTGTATTTGTTTTGTTTCTGTCACAACTGCGATTAAGGGCGGCTGTTGGAGATTGTAACCTTCGTCGTGACTTATTATTTTTTATATGTTCTATTTTTAGAACTAATTGTATTTTGTTTGCCATAGTTACTTCTTTTTAGTCCGAAATAAACACTCATGTCAATAACATCTTTTTACTAACTTTATTTAATTACTAAGAACATATACCATATTTACAACAATATGTAATGTACAAAATAATTAATAAATATTTTCATTCCATTTCAGAATGTCTAGTTAACATTGGAGCCGAAGTGAGAGAGAGAGAGAGAGAGAGAGTCAAAACGGCTGGAAAACTATTACGCAATCATAACCGAATCATTCCCAGACAACGGTCTTACCAACATTAAAACATTGCCAGCAACGAAAACGTTCTGTCCGGTACACATAATGCACAGATGGTGTTACGGTCCTATTTAGTCTATGCTCGTGGCAGTGTTTTCATCTGGCAACACTGGCGGCGTGGCGCGCGGCGGCGGTGGCTGTGTGGACTTCACACTGTTGCCTATCGGAACGAATGACGCGCTGCTTGCAGTCGTGTCTAACTGCACGCTCAAGTGTGCGCCAGCGCAGACTTGAAGAATTCGTAAATGCGCTATTTTTGTTCTGATGAAATTTCATTCTTATTACATTGTGTTATACTGTTGAAAATAGCAAGATTTAAGTGCACGTCGGCTTACAGTCACACGTCGCTTGTATATTTTGAACTGTATTAACATTTTTTAAGGTTGAGATTAGTTTGTACCCGAGCGCGCGTGCAGCAGCTCCTCGGCCGCGTCGCCAGCCGAAGCGTTCAAGAGTGGCTCATGTAGATAGCTTTGTGTAATTATTGATATTTAGTGTCTGAACGATGGAAATTTAAATACAAAACGTAACGGGATGAGGAGTCAATGTAAAACACGTTTTAGGTACATGCTTTTGTTATAGATAGCACCTTTATTCATTTGGCGCTCCTAGTTATACACGAAACCTGTGTAATTTGTACCAGAAAAAATGATTTTTTATTATTATTATTATTTAGAAGTGTACCTCTTTTTAATTAGTAGGTAATTCATAATTGTATGTATTTATTTATGGAAAAGTTGGAAATGGCTAGCGCTGTGGATGCGACAGATCGCCGTCGTGGAGAGTTCAAGCAATATACCGACGACAGTCGACACATACACTCATAGCTTCACTATGATAATACTAGCTGTTAGTTATCTGTAAGGGGCGAGATAGCTTTTTTAAAAATGGATCATTTTCTTTACCGATATTTCGTGCCTTCTGTGAATTACGGCGTACGTGTACATTGATATGCTTATGTTGTTTATTTTTGCATATCGTTGAAATTTGAATATTGCATATATGGTGGCTGCAAATGTAACATAGTATAACAATACTCAGGTATGGGCTCCGTGCCATCGGGCAGCCGTTGTAACGGTTGTCGTGAATAACGGTATTTAAATAACGGTTATTGGTAGCAGATAGCCGTTGCCGTTTCTGATGGCTTGTAACCTCTTGAGGAGACAGACATGCGGTGTTCGTTGTATCTAAGGAAATATTATTGTATTAATGTCTTACATATGCATGGTTATTTTTTTAGTGCCTACCTGTAATTACTTTATTAAAGACAAAGATAATAAAATATAATGTAAATTCCTTGGTGTTTTCATGTCCCGCCTTTTTTACAGCAATGTTGGTAATGTTGCTCGTGAGCATAGACAATAATGTGTATCGTATTTTAGACATTGACGTATATTCCATAGACACGAATGTCCATAATATAAACTATTTGTTCAAAATCTAAACTAAAATGGCAACCAAAACATCACAGTTATAACTTATTTATTTACTTGAACAAATAATTTTACTTATTTGACTAATATTTTTTATTCACATCCAGGTTTACACTTGACTCGAGTTCTTAATTTATGAGCGCAACTTCGTACGCAACCACAGTAAATATTGACACCATACTAGTCAGTTTTAATGGATTGCAGTTCAATTCAGTAGAACACAGTGAACGCTAAATCTAGTGCGTAGTACGTAGAGTACATATATATCGATGGTTTTAGGCCTACACCAAAACTATATTTTTCGCTAAAATTATAGCATAAAAATACTACGAATTTATATTATTAAATCTTAAAATTTTGAATCAATTAGGAAATATCAAATCTGGAAGCTCAATGCCACAAACCTCCGTTTTCAAATTATCCCTATGTGTTTTGGCTGCACCTACACTTTATTTCTATTATACTAGATCTTAGTGTGGTCCTAGCACATTGATAATGTGGTGTTTGGTGTTTTATTATTCTGCACTACCCTGGTACCGGGTTTGTCCATAATTTGATAACTTGTTTATAATAATCCGCATAGTTATTGTTACTGATCGGATAAGAGTGTTCTAAAGTATATTTTTCAATATTTTATCATAAGTTTATTAAACGGTTATAAAATTATCTTTTTTTATAACACTGGTCAGCTTTATATGTTTGTACACCACGAAATACTAATGAACCGGCTCGCTCAACGGAGTGACAACACCTGAGAGAAACCACCTTGAATCACAGACAACTGATGAAAAGTAACAACTTCGTTTTTATGTTCTTTTTCTAATTTCTGATCTTCAAAAGTAGAACACCAAGGAACCCTTTGGAATTAAATATACTTTCTAATAGTTCTGGCCGGCGCGGCGTGCCGACGAATACGGTAATAATGGTTAGATAGTTGCCGGTAGCCATCCTGAGCCGGGGTTCAGAACCCGTTAGTGGGTTGCCCTTAGGTTGCTTAATTTTCAATGGTTGCGAGCGCCTAAAGAGCTCACCCAAAAGTCCGATGTGTTGGTATAAGTCGGCCCTTGCCAAGCTAACAAACGTAGGGTTAGGTTAAAAAAAAATCTCATTTACTGTGGCGCACCGATTTCCTGAAATATTGTTCGTATGCTGGTCTTTGCTGTAATAAAATGACTGAAATCAACAACCATAAATAAAATAAACACCGTGATGTAGCAATCAAACAACAATGATAGTAAACCGATAAATTTTATTGTACAATATTCGCGGGCAGATGATACGTTATCTGGGTATATTTTTATTTGGTCGGGTGATAAGGCAATGGCGTCTAGAGTCCAAGGCTATCCGGTTTGATTGGTTGCGAGCGAGCAGTCGCCCTGCAGACTGCAGACTGTTGAGTTATACTTAGGTAAATTTGTTTTAAATATTTATTGCTTATATCCTTATGCTATAAATATAACAGTGTGCATATAATAATTATTGTTCTACAGAATTTTTAATAAGATTATGCAGCATTCTAGCTACAAATGGTTGTTGTAAAACTTGTAGGCAACTAGGAATTATAGCTACTATTTAAAAATCCTATGTTCCTATTTGTCAATTTTTGAAACTTATGAATACACTGCCTTCTCCAAGTGTATGTATATAGAGTCGCCGCAGAGTCTTAAATCCCAATTGCTGAAAATATGTATATATGTTATGCACCTTAGCAATGATAGGTATGTACTTCTCCAAGAATAGTACTAGACGATTTAAGCATAGCCAGCGAGAATATCTAATGGTGTCCTTATGATGCTTTTTTTGTTTTACTGAAAAAAAAGATTGTCATGACCGCCCAGCCTCAAGAGAGACTGAACGGAGATGATATCCTGGTAAATAAGTTGTAGATATCTTTCCCTTTTGACACCCGGAAATTACATTCTTGTCGTTACCTACGTGAAAATATTTAAAATAGAGTAGTCATAAAAATGTTTTTCGATACCTCGTATATACCATTATTCGGTTGAACATAATAAGATTATAACATTATGTATCAATTATCTTGCAGAATTACAACATGGCAATCGATTTTTACTATACCCCCGGCTCTGCGCCCTGCCGCATTGTCATGTTGGTCGCTGCGGCTCTCAACATAGAGCTCAATTTGAACTTAGTAGATTTAGCAGGTCAGGAACATCTTAAACCAGATTTTTTAAAGGTAAACCATTTTTTACTAAAGATAAATTACCTACTTATAAAAAGTCGGGAGAACTAAGGAGTAATGACGATTATTCGCTGTTTATGATTACTAAGGAGTTTTAAAATGATCCTTTGTTTACTTGGGTGATCGCAATATGGGGAGATGGAATGAGATCAAATCGTTTCCATGCGAAGCAGAGAATAGAGGCCTAAAACAACACAACCTAGTCTAATGGCTGGTTGAATAACTTAGTTTCGGGTCCTAAAGAGGTTTATTATAAAGTAGAAACTTATAAAAGCCTGCTATATTTCAGCTTAACCCTCAACACACAGTACCAACGATAGTAGACGATGGTTTCTCTCTGTGGGAGTCGCGCGCAATCAGCAGATACCTGGTCAACAAGTACGGAGGCGACAGCGCTCTGTACCCTCAAGACGCGCAGGCCAGGGCACTGGTAGACCAGCGATTGGACTTCGATATTGGCACATTGTACCCCAGATTTGCGAAGTATTACGTAAGTTGTTTTAATGTATAGTTGAATTGGTGTTGATCTTTATGTACTAATTAGTGGTGGTTGTAAATGTTTTCGCTGTTTTTGGTAGCCTTGGTAAAAAAGGGTATTTCACTTCCTACATAACCATTTACTCCATTGAAATGTTACATTTTTTAGGCCTTACCTTGCGTTTTTTAGAGGACGCAATTTTATTTTTTTGAATTGTAGGGGGTCAGTCTAAAGCTAAAACCAAGTTTGTGGGGTCGCCACCCTTGTCCCACAGCCGCCATCTTGAAAATAGGGGTTGAAATGGTTTTTACGATGTATCTCTTAAACTATTTATCTGACAAAAAAAATGTATAAACACTTTTGTTGCAAATTAAATTCTCTACAACTTTGGTTTAGTAACTTTTGTCGTAGAACTATAAATAAAAAAGTTATAAGCGAAAATGTTAAGAAATTCAATGTTAAGCAATGTCCATTGCAACGTCATCAGAACGTGTGTTTATAAGGTTAGCTATTCTTACAATAAGAGAGGTTAGAAATAATAATAATAATAGCAGGCAGATGTTCTTTTGTTCCCTAATGGTCCCTTGGGTATTTGGGTATTAATGAGTACAAAATAAAGTATTATGAATCTTATAAACACACGTTCTGATGATGTTGCAATGGACATTGCTTAACATTGAATTTCTTAACATTTTCGCTTATAACTTTTTTATTTATAGTTCTACGACAAAAGTTACTAAACCAAAGTTGTAGAGAATTTAATTTGCAACAAAAGTGTTTATACATTTTTGTCAGATAAATAGTTTAAGAGATACATCGTAAAACCATTTCAACCCCTATTTTCAAGATGGCGTGGGACAGGGTGGCGACCTTGGTTTGACCCAAAAAAATAAAATTGCGTCCTCTAAAAAACGCAACCCCAAATGTAACTTTTCAATGGACTAATTGGAGAATGGAGATCGTGACAATGTACAAAATGTTTTAGTAGATAGTAAATACTCCTGTTAGTACACAGGGTCATTTTGTAAATGACCCTGTATATTAATCTCCATAATTATCAACATTGAATTCTGTAAGATTCATCCGTCCTTCGATTACGTTCCAGTATCCCCAACTGTTCGGTGGAGCTCCAGCTGTTGAGGCAGATTTAGAGAAACTGAAAGAAGGCTTACAATTCTTCAACACGTTCCTCGAGGGTAGAAAATATTCAGCTGGAGAGGAACTCACACTCGCAGACCTAAGTTTGGTGGCAACTATTTCCACGATCGACGCTGCTGGCATCGGCTTGAAGGAATACCCTAATGTTGAGAAGTAAGTAGAACTTCTGTAAGTGCCACAATTCTGAGAAGGTTGGCGTCAAACATGTGTCCAATTGTAATCGCCAAATCTTCCCTACCATATGCGTAAAAAGTGTGGCCGTGTTGCCCTTCTAACATCTTCTAGATTTTTGAATACCTAATTACATGCAAGTTTTTACGAATATAAAAATATCTTTCTTTATACTCGGGGATAAATATTGATTATATGTTAATGCACCATATAGCATATCAGTTTACCAAACTTTAAATTCATTCCATGTTTTATGTTTACTTTACATCCAAATATATTAACGTATTTTCACATTAATCAATATTTATCTTCTACTATATAACCCCGAACAGTATATTTGCTTGTTTGAACGCGCTAGACAGTAAAATATTCTAACATTGACCAATAAATAATGCATTCGCAGATGGTTTGAGCTGGTGAAAGCCACTGCGCCAGGATACGAAGAGGCGAACCAGAAGGGCATCGACGCGTTCAAAGGGTTCATCGCTATGATGAAAGCTAAAACTGAACTGTAATCTATTTTAGTTCCTAATAAAATATTTTTTACAATGTATTTTTTTTATTAATAAGTTGGCAATACTTTCGGTGTGGGTAGTTATAATTAACTATTTCATGGGATACACAACTAAAGTTATACTGTTTAATGTCTTTGATTTTACACGATTGCTTTTCGAAACGGTTTTCGAAATCCCTTATTAAAATTTTTAAAGAAAAAGATAAATACCACTCCAAATATGTCAAATACTTAAACCCTCGTGATTACGACTGTTTCTCCTTGATGAGAAGAAGAGCCAAGACGGCATATGATAAGTGCTTTAAAACATATATCTCTTCTATTGAGAGCAGTCTCCATAATGATGTTAAGCCTTTCTGGCGATATACAAAATCCAAAAAAGAAACGAACTCGTACCCCACAAATATGTTTTACAACGATGAGCATGCCGATAATGGTACAGATATTGCAAATTTATTCGCCAAACACTTTGCAACAGTTTACAATAAGATTAGATTAAAACCTCAAATAAGTGATCTCCCTAAAACTAGTCACTGTATGTCAGCAATACATATAACGTATAAAGAAATTGAAAACTCATTAAACAGTCTCCAAATAAACAAGGGTCCTGGTCCAGATGAATTACCCCTATATTTATAAAAAGGTGTGCCAAAGTACTTATCAAACCACTTAATATAGTCTTTAACAAGTCCCTAGTTGAAGGCTATTTTCCAGACATATGGAAATTATCTAAGATAGTACCAGTGTATAAATCTGGCTGCAAAGAGGATGTTTGCAACTACCGCCCGATTAGTATTTTGAACTGTTTTGCCAAAGTCTTTGAGTCTTTAGTGTACAAACATCTCTATTACCATTTCAAACAAATAATTAGCATCAAGCAACACGGTTTTGCCAACTCCAAATCAACAACGACCAATCTCCTTACGTATACTAATGTGCTCTGTAAAGTTTTTTGCGTAAAAGGACAGGTAGATTCCATCTACACAGATTTTGCAAAAGCGTTTGATAGAGTCGATCACAATATTCTCTGTGCAAAAGCTGAATACTTGGGTATACATGGCTCTCTACTACGTTGGCTAGAGTCGTATCTTCTGAACCGCAATCAACTGGTCACTGTACATGGTTATGAGTCTGTTCCTTTTGAAGCTAAATCAGGTGTTCCGCAGGGTTCTAATCTAGGACCGTTATTATTTAACATCTTTTTAAATGATTTGCTGGAACTATTCTCATGTGACTGTCTCGCCTATGCCGATGATTTAAAAATCTTTAATATTATAAAAGTCTTGATGATTGTCATAAGCTTCAGGCTGATATTAATAAACTTGAGACTTGGTGTAAATTAAATAACATGTCTTTAAATATTGGGAAATGTCAGTGTATTACGTTCACTAATAAATTAAAACCTATAACTTTTCAATATAGCGTTAAGAATACACACTTAGAACGTGTAAATGTTGTAAGGGACTTGGGCGTTCTGATTGACTCTAAGCTCAGCTTTAAACTGCATTATGAAACAATTTCATTGAAAGCCAGAAAAATGCTGGGTTTCATAAACAGGGTAACACGCCCTTTCATACATCCCTCAAGTCTGCTTACTCTATACATATCTCTAGTGCGAAGTATACTGGAGTATGGCAGTGTTATTTGGTCACCATTTTATAAGGTCCATATAAATAAATTGGAGTCGGTCCAAAACGTTTTGTCAAACAGTTGAGTGCAAGATTTGGTTTGAAGCTTCTTAATTATCAGGATAGATTACATGAATTTAAACTAGACACATTAGAGTTTAGACGAAAACTATACGATCTTATGACATTATATAAAATTGTAAATTCGAAATTCGACACCACTTTGTTGGGTCAGGTGTCTCTCAGAGCCGCTAGCAAATCTAACCGTAGACAACACTTGTTCTCAGTACCTGCAGCTACGATCAATGTAGTACATAATAGTCCGTTACGTCGTATGTGTAATTGTTACAATGAACACTGCAAGGAGTTGGATATATTTCACCAGAGTATTTACCACTTTAGAACAAATATAAAAAATTTAAAACTACTTTAAAATTTATATCTTGTATGTACCTTTATCATTTTAATTAAAATTTAGCGATACCGTTTGAATGATGTGCGCGGGTTTTATCGATGTACAAATTTTAAAATGTTATTATGTAAACCTACTGTATATTAGATGATTAAGTATCTTTGTACATTGTTTCTGTGCCTAATAAAAATAAAATAAAATAAAATTGCTTGGTTAGATTGTTAATAAATATTAGTATAAATTAGATTTTTCCTGCGGCTCCTACTGTGTTCTTTTCCGAGATAAATATGTTAACCGGGGTCATTACCTATATACAGTTTTACAATATTGGAGTCGGTGCCTAATATAAATTAAACATTAGTCATTAAAATTGCTAGTTAAGCTAGTTAAATGAATGAACAAATATACAAAAACAAAATGTATACGTCAATGAAAAACAATGTTTAATTTTTATTAGGCACCAATTCTAAAATTGGTTAACTGTATATACTTAGGTAATGTTAAATTATTTTTTGGTTTTTAGTGGTTTTTGAAGGCGGTTTAATTTTTTGTTCAAAAGTTTTAAGTTTTGGTTTTGTTCAGTTACTTTTGTGACTGACTGTGCCTACTATTCTGTATTTTGTGGTTTTATAGATACAAAGGTATTATAGTTAACATCTGGATGTTAGGTTTAAAAACTTGTAGAACCAGACAGAGGCTTTTCGATTAAATTAAAAACCAGGCTGTGTTTATTAGTTTTATTTGTGCCTTACAAACTAGAAACACTTAATTACATAATAAATGAAAAATAAAAACTGTGACTTGAAAATTAAAACGTGACAGTGAAGAGTGGCAACACTCGATAAAGACAGGTGTACATGAGTGTACGGGTAAAACATATCGGTGACAGTACAAAATATTTACGTCTTATCCATATCCATAACGTTAAAACTAGCACAACCGGTGGCGAATAAGCTAAGCATAAAGTGTATTAGCATGTTTGGATATCGACAGACTAGTATCAAAATATTTTACACCATCGAAAACAAGAATAAATATTACATTCGTTCGTACTCTTGTTGGTTATCAACTAAGAACTGACCTAAGTTTCAGTTGATTTAGCTTTGAAATCCACATTTGAATATGTTCAAATCTCACGGCTACCTGAGTTAGCTAAATCCAGCAAGCACAAGATCGCTGTTTGTAGCTACCTTAGCTTAGTTTTTATCGATAACCAGCATTAAAACGTGAACAATTAAGCTATAATTTCCTGTGAATCATGTCCAAAAGGGCTTTATTATCTATGATGCTGTACGGTGCGAGGGTCCCGTACATCCATGTCCAATCGGTGCCGAATAGTGGTTACTTCTTCAGCATGCTGCTGACCAACGCCTTGAACGCGTCCAGTCCCTTCTCGTTCGCCTCCTGGTATCCGGGCGCTGTGCTTTTTACTGTCTCGTACCATCTGTGAGGAATTGTGCAAGTTTTTTGTAGGATTTTTAATGTTACAGGTTTAATATTTATGGCCTTTGGTGTCATAGACAAGTTATGGTGAACTGAAATTTTCGTTAAATTCAAATTCTTTAGTTAGGACGTACATTGAATGAAAATTATTCACAAAACTCGTCTTGAGTCTACTGACAATGATTAAAAATAATAAATAACAAAATTCTCATTAAACAATGTAATCTTCACGTCCAATTCACTTTTATGCTGTTCTAAGTTTACAATCTTACCTCTTGATGTTCGGGTATTTCTTGAAGTCAATGTCAGTCGCCTCGAAGCTAGAGACGCTGGCGATGAGGCTCAGATCGGCGACGGTGAGGTTGGGGCCGGCCACATACTTCTGTCCGTCGAGGAATTTGTCCAGGAGTTGCAGGGCATCTTCGATTTTGGCGAACTTTTCTTTGTCAGCCGGCGCACCACCGAATACTTGTGGGTACTGTGAACAAATAGTTCGTTATGGCATGCTTGTTTGATATAGTTGGAAAAATTTAAAGAGTCCGTTTTAGATACCTCTGTCTAGGGATATTTCAGATGAAAAAGAATCAAAGTGGCACAGAGATTCCAAATTACATGATAACATATAATAGTATTGTTGGATTTCGTCCCTTTTTTATAAGTAGAGTCTTCTCTACAGTTAGGTAGATCATTTGCTTAAAATCGACTTCAAACACCGTTCTTTTACGGAAATAAATAGTTTTTTAATGGCCGTGTAATTGAAAGCACTGCATCTGATTGAAAGGGTTTTCCAGATAGAGTATCAACTGACGTGAGCTGGATAAAGATACTTACGAAGTAATCTCCAAATCTCTGGTAGAGCGTGCCGATGTCGAAGTACAGGCGCTGGTCGACGAGGGCCCTCGCTCGCGGCTCCTCGGGGTAGAGGCTGCTGCCCTTCGCATATTTGTTCACCAGGTAAGTGATGATGGCACGCGACTCCCAGATGGAGAGGCCATCGTCCACTAGAGTGGGGACTGTGTGTTGCGGGTTGAGCTAGGGAGAAGAAAGTGGTTTGAATAAAACTGTAGGTAAAACGTAGTAATTTTTTTTTGACAGCGAGCAACAATGGGAGCTGTGTTGGAATAAGATTATTTTTTTTTTATTTCAAAGGCTAAATGATAGTCCCCTATGGATCATGGAACTGTATATATATGGCGGAAATGATCTACTGCGCTTCTGCCTTCGGGAGTAAAAGGGTTAGTGTGTGAATTGATAGTTGCAAGACGCCACAAAGTATTTTAATTTTAGGTCCGAAAGACAATGAACATTATTTCCGAGTTAATCATTTGGGGGAAAGTATTTATATAACTAAAAAGTAGTGACCTTCCAAGGTAGATTGCTTTCGACTGTAATTATTTTACCGAGCGGACACGCCAAACCAATTTTTGTAATAACCGCTATTGATTAATTTCATTTGAGTCATTGTAGCCGGATAATTGGTCTGAAAATAGACTGAAACCTTCTTTTTACAACAATTAAATACTTTCGTGATGACAGGATTCCAGTTTTATTTACAATATATTTTACTACGTCAGTTCGTTATCAATTATCTGCTAGATAACATTGCACTTATTCAACTGAGTAAAGAAACTGGCAAATCCCTCGCACTTTAATTAGCGCCATGACCTCACAGTAGTATTACAACAGTAGATACTTTGGAGTTCGAAACATAAAATATCTACTATATAGCGCTTCACCGCGCGCGTCATCCTGAGATAAGATGGATTAATAAATCCATAAACATAATATTTTGGGGGGTCTTCAAATCTGGCATAAATAAAAAAAAACACTAACCAAAATCAAGAAGTATGATTGCATCAAAAGAAACTATTAAATGCCTTAGCAACAACCGGTTTGAATATCGAAAGGGAACAACACACGTTCAAATCGCCAACGTCCATAATTACGTAACACTTGAGGCTGCTACAAATTGTTGTTTCGAAATTGTATTTCGTTTTTAGAACCCATTGTTCGTGCGTGGGAACACTTTATTCTTAAAAAAGAACCTGCCAGTGCTACTTCACTTTTTTAATAAAAAATTATAGGTTCGAAATTTCGGAGAGCGCGACAGACGTTCGTAAAAACTGAGCCTCATCACTTGTGTAATATACTTGAAACAGTGTGTTGATTTGACTCTACATTGTAATGAAGCAGGGGCAGGTAGAGATTATAGCTTCGGAATTGATTTTAAGAACATAATGAAATTTATAAATTTAAGTGAAACTTATATTATTTTAAAGAAAAAAAAGAATCATTAATCAAAAATGGTAAATATTTTTAAAGAAAATTTAGAGCGACATGACGTTTTATTTACTTACTTGATTAAATCACTGTTTGTCGGTGAACGACATGCATACCTACTTATCATGACTTGTAAATAATACTTAAGTGTATGTAAGATGTTACGTAGTATGTGATTTATTATAAGCGAACCTTGTAGTCACAATAGCAACAGGATTGACTGGTTATAGAGCTGGTTTACACACGTAGAGTCGTAGACGTGGCGTATACTACGTTATACATGGTCATTTTACATTGCGATACTAAATGCAACCATATGTTCGTCTTTACCTCTGGTAAAAATCATCCACAAAAACGAATGTTATTGCCAAAAATCCCGGTTTTAGTTCTTGATTATTTGACCACCTTATAGTTTTTAGTTTGAGTGTATTTCTGTCTGAAAGTACTTTTTGCGGTAAATTATCTCTTGTAGCGTTTTAAGGCATGAAAATATAAAATTACTTTTTATTCATATTTATTTTGTCCGAAATTTACACTTTTTATTTTACGTCTATTGTTAAAATAACTGATAAAGTATTTCAAACAAATATTTTCAACAAATATATGGATTTATTTATTAACGCAATGTTAAAATTACCCTGTTAACATAATTTCATATTATTAGGAAATATATTAAGCACATGATCGGTTTAATACTAAAAAACCACAAGAGCTTACTGTAACACTAAATCTCTTGTATGAAGCCGATTCAGAGACAGTTTTCTTCAAAGATACTTATATTTTTGATCCATCTCATTCCTTATTGAAGTTAATATCTGTTGATCGTCAGGAGCAGAGCGATAAAAACAGTGATCCGTGTAGGTAGAAAAAACGCGCACCAAAGAAATATTCTCGAATGAATCGACGTGTTTATTGTCAATTGAAAGATAAGCGTCATACAATTATTAATAACAAGACGAAAGATAAGATAACCATGTTCATTATTTAAACAACAATATTGCAATGCAACACACTCGTTCCCGTAAAAGTTCATTGCACCGCTGCAATAGCGAAATTACATCACTCAACTATTCGTACGACCTTCATTACTAACTATGGCATTTTACACTTATAGGACAGTGTAATACAGTTTAAATTGACTTGTTTGTGAGATTTAAATGTGTTGTTTTGGCTTGAGACAGTACGACGGGAAACGCTGGCCGAATGCCACTAGTTCCAACTTCCAAGCATTCTACTATCGCGGGGCTTGGCTAGATCGAATTCCTTTGCGTCTTTTACTCCGTTAGACGAATGAGAAGTAGATGGTTGGAAATATTTCAAGTTCTTGCTTTACGGACTTAATACTTGATCATTGGAATCTAGTTCAGTTGTTTGAAGCTGTATTAGTTCTCGAAAGAAGGCATAGTTCACGAAATTCTACATTCCATAACAAGTAAGTTTATATTTTTTTGCATTAAATATGAAAATTTAAAATTTGTTACATCAGGCCCAGTTACCGACTACTGTCTAATACGGAGTCTAAAGCTCCATTTAGCAATATTTAATTTATAAGAATTATTAAAACTTTAAAACATTTGACCAGACTTCGTTAAATCGTCAAACATTGAATAAAGAAATAAATTGTATAAATTGCCTTTGGGCAATGGCGCCCAGAAATATTAACATCTAAAATAGCAAGTCTGTATTTTTCTAACAAGTTGAATGACTCCAAAAGTTACCGCACCTGTTCGATCATAATTTTTATTACATAGTTACTTATTTAGTCGCGATTCGTGAATCCAGTTTGAGAAAAGTAGATTACATAGGACAAGTATTTACAAGTGATGTAACTGGTCTCGCTAGCTTTCTATGCGACAGTACATTAGGGTTAATTATGGTGAGAAAGTACATTAGGGTTAATTATGGTGAGAAAGTACATAATATAAGGTTTGTTAGGTAGGTAGGTTTGCGACTAGTACATTTAATTAGAAAACAATAAAAAATTAAAAAAAAAAAAAATGTATGTGCACTATATTAGTTACTAAGCAAGAAATAAAAGGCTTATTATTATTATTATTAGTTTTATTTTGACTTGATAATGATCCTTATTAAGTTGACACTAAATATCATTAAGAAGTAAAAATAAAACAAAAAAATCTCCATAAAATACGAAAACTAGTTTTACTTCGATATCATTATAAATATAATTAACTTACGATCTACCTGCCTGGGTGGGTTCCATTGCTTTTTCTATATCTGCCGCCAATGGGTACAAGATATTGATTCAATGACATTATATGCAGTTTAATCACTGATATACTCACGCAATGTATACTTTGTAATTACGTTTCTTTGTTGATGTTCGTATACAGATTCATTATAAGACGGAAATATGGTCAGATATGAGTATATTAGTTGGGGTTTTTCCCTAGATCTTCAAGTATAAATGCTGTGAGGTAATCGTATGGTCGGTCCTTAAGTTTTTGTTGCATTGTGTAAGCGTGACGCCCTAAAAAACTTCACAATTACGGTTTAGTTGTAAAAAATATTTACATAAATGGTGGTAGTGTATAAAACTAATTAGTTTAAATGTTAGTAGAATCGTTTTTAGACAGTAGAATTGACTGCTGAGACGAAGGTTACAGGTTTGAACCCTGACCCAAAACACACCTCAGACTTCAAAAGTAGGTACCTATGTGTGATAATGCTTAATTATTTGTCGCTTTAACAGTCAAGAAAACTAAATTCATCAAGCTAAGTCAAAGTTACAATATCTACCGGCATTTTACAATTAAACATTTGTTTTTATACAAAATTTTGTTGTTGATGATTCAAACTACGCAGAATGAGTCGACAGAAAATTAAAATTTAAAAAACAGATGAAATCCGAAAACTAGTTTTATTTTGATAACTAACATTCGCGTAAACATAATAAATAATTACTGTAAGCTAAGGCTAAATAACTGTACTTGTAATTACATATCATTTACTTTCATCGAGCCAATGAGTTCATTGTTAGAACATCATGACTTGCAAGTTGCATCTAAATACAAGGAAAACTATAATACCAATTGTGATATATGGAAATTATAGCAAGGTTTATCAATTACAGCACGCGTTACAGGAAATCATTATTTTATATTTGTGTTCTGAACGACACCGATGCTAGAATATAATACATAGTCCATAAATTGTTGAAGGTCACGATAGTATAAGTATTTCATGGAATTTAAACTTCGAATAAGGTAACATTATATTGCGGTAGCAATATTGAGCAAACAAAACAATAAAAATAGATATAAGTACGCCTCCAACACTTTTTCAGCATTCATTGCACTGTATTCCGGTTTTAAGTAATAATTTAAACCTACTTTTTTTGGACTTTTACCTAATACGCAATGCACGCATGCCAATTTCGCCATCATATTCAATCCATGACATAAAAAGGAGCGAATTTCTTACTATTCTACACAAGTTCCAATTGCCAACTGGCTCTACTGCACCTGATGAGAGATCACTACCCCTCGCTAGTCGACACTATTATGCCAATTTGTTTGGACTGGTCTTTCCTTACCTTCAAGAACTCAGGTTTGAGGTGTTCTCCGTGGTGCAAGTCTACGATCTTCAAGTTGAGGTTGAGCTTTAGCGCCTTGGCGGTGAGGAGCACGGCTCTGCACGGAGCCGAACCGGGGACGTAGTACAGGTCGATGGTCATTGTGCTGTTAACAAAAAACCATTCATGTCAATTAAATGATTACAAATATTTATATCGAGTATTTTAGAGGTCAAGTGTAAGTAAAAACAAAATGATAATTCAAAATAAAAGTAATAGATAGGAAAGAAGATCAAAGGTGAATTGTTTATTCTGATTATAATGTTAAAGTGAATTTTAATAACTATAAGCGATTATAAGACAAGAGAGCCAGTCAATCGGACAGAAAATGTTGTGATGAAAGTTTTATTATCCCAGATTGACATAATAATGTGTGGTAACTTGATGGCTAGAAAAAAGAAAGAAGCTAGAATTCATATAAACAAATATTTATCTAATACCTAAGTGTGTAAAGTAACAGGGAAGAACGTTTTAATAAAAAATATTTGTCACCAACCAGGAACTACTAAACCACGCTAAACTGCATCAAGGTGAAATGAACCGTGACTAACAAAAAGAACGCTCTAGAACCAAGGATACAATCCTTCGAATAAAACTTACAAAGTTTTATTCGAAGGTGGTAACCTAAAAAATTCAATGTGAAGGTGAACTGTCAGTTTGCCACAATGATGCGGAAATTAATTAGAGTTATAAAACCAATATCAAACAAAATAGTAATAAAGCCTTGACTACGTTTGATATTGATAATGAGACTAGTAATTACTATTTAGTTTTGGGGGTTTCAAAAGCGGTAGCTACTATGAAAGCACCGCATATTTTTTTTTATTGAATACTCTCCACTTCTCACAATGGCGCATTATTGAAACCCGTATTATTGTGTTAACCTTAAGCGTATCCAGGTGGTAGGGTAGCAGCCTCCCGGCTAAAGATTCGGCGTAAGAACTGTTAGTATTGCATAATGTTTTGAATTATTGGAACTACCCATTTGAAATGTCCGCTTTTAAGGACCGCTACCTTAATACTGATTACTGTGAAGGAATGCAACATCTAAATATGTCATTATTTGGACTACACTGTATTTAATGATAAACAAAACGTTTCATATTTCCATTACTGGATTTTGCACGCGTTCCTGTCAGTTCTAAGTAAATGGATGTAACCTACAACTTTACACTATTTTTAATACTTATCAATTAAATAGTCAAATAGGTCATTACCATACGAGACACCTTTCAAAGGCCAGCGGGCAACAAGACATTAAGTCGTCTGAATTTTGTTAGTGATGTTATATATATTTACAATCTTATTGCTATAATTGATTGTTCAATTTAGTTTCACACCCGACTATAAGTTGCTAATACGTTAGATCGATAAATATTTATTTAGAAAAACCCACTGATAACTAAAGAAGATTTTCTTTCATTAGCATTCTTAACGCATTTGTGGGAAGTACGCTACTGGAATCGATTCATTCATTTAGTATATTACATAAGTGTTAATTGTTGACTAGATCTATTACTATTACATTGATGGGTTGATATTTAGTATGCACAAGTCCTTTTGTATGGACTACAATACATATATGTCTGCTTCCGCCAAGCAGCAATGGTATTTTTATTATCGGACCATTAATCTAGTATTTCACTTGTCCGTTCCTGGCGCTAAACAGAAATGTTGTAAAATGCATAACATGTATAGGTGCTTTTAGCCGCTATCACCACCAAGTGACCTACTAGATATTTTTTAAAATTTTTGTTCTTTGAGAAACGTGCGGAGTGTAGAATTTACCATGTATTATGCAATTTAAAAGTCTCAATAGAACTGTTGCATACTAAAACAGGTTCTTTAGCGTGTAAATTAATAACTTAACGTTTGAAATACAAAATAATATTCTGATCTCTAAGACATTCCTACTTATTTGTCATATTAATGTCTGAATAGTGTGTGTGTAGCGCTTATTTCTGCATCTTTAGTTTTCCTCGTCATATCTCTAGATGTTTATATTTAGACGTTTTTTATCTAAGGACGGAGTAAAGCTGTGATAATAAGTCTGTTTCTTAGTGCTGACGGCATGGCGCTTTCGCAGTGCGTAGCCATAGGGCCGTTGTGATTAGCTAATATTGTTGTATCTCAGCTTTACACCGTCCTTAGATAAAAAATCGTCTATGAATAAGGGGGTTTACGTTTAACGATTTTATATTATTATTAATTACATAATGTACGAACAAATTTGTTGTACTAAAGAATCAATTACTCAAGTAATCAACAATTGAAAAAAGTTGAATATAGGCATAGATTATAATTTGCGTTGATGACTTTACCGTGAGAATGGATGACAATACGTTGGCGGTTACAATGTTTTTGCAGCATACCTTATGGCAATCAGAGAATATGTTGGAATAACGAATGTCGGGGCACTAATTACGTGCACTAAACTGCTTGGATTCCCCGAGGTTTTCGAACAAGGTTTCCCTAATATCTTTCCTTTCAATTATCTGTTTAACTTTTACATCATCTAATTGAGAATGATTAATATTATTATAATTTAATAGAAATTAATCTACAATTAAATTAAACTGCATTAACTTTCATTATCATCATTAGACGCGAAGTCCACCACTGAACACAGGCTTCTCTTAAATTCACAGACGGACCTGTCAATTGTTTCTAAATCTACACTATAATTTATATGCACTAAGTATCGCTGTTTATGCTAAAATTCCGCGTGGAAATAAAATATATAGTTTACAACGTTAGAATGACTTAGCAAATACCATAGGAATTAAACAACAAGCCGCTCTCTGGGCCAGTATGCTTTGGCCTTGACGAAAGCTGGTATTAGTCTAGGGTTGCCACCTTTTTTCGGTTAAATTGAAGGTAGAAATAAAGTACATTGGTAAATTGAAGGTAGAAAAAAAATGTACATGGTATCAAATTAAATACAAAATGTATTATATTTTATTATATTGCTTGTAAACATATTTTTTATTACCTTGGCAACTTTTAACAAATAAAATTATCAGATGCAAACACGAATCATTTGTTTCGTCTTGCCATTTGGTTGGTTGATTGGTTTTGATATTCTACATCACAAAATTTAAGCTCTCTCTGTGAATGCTGCCATGGAAGGAATCGTTAATAAAAATGTAATTAATGCATACAGTTAAATATATCATCAAGCTGATCAAATATTTGCTGCCATTTTTGTATCATTACTTACTGCTTTACGCAAAAATTCTTACGAACAATCCCCGAGCATTCAAATGATGGTAAATTAAGTATTTTCGCGTTCTTTATTGTTCTCTTAAAGTATAGATTACAATTTCCCGAAGTAACGTAAATTACTTTATTATAAATTATTTGTGGCAACCCTAGGTATTACCATATCTCAACAGATAGTTACCTAGATGTATGTGTAATCTAAGATTTATAACTGCATTAAAAATATTTAATAACAATTAAGATTTTATCAGAATAGGAACAGTTATTGCATCATCCACTTCAATTATCGACAAGCAAGTCATAATCTTTCACAGTGCCGGATTAGGAACGCCGAAGTGGGCAACCGCCTCATCCTGGCGCTAAACGGGAGGGCCTCGCGCAGTGCCCAATTAAGAACCTTTTTTCAGGTCCTTTTTTAACAAAGCAGCATGTTACCAACGAAATTGTTGGAATCAGGGACTGTTCTTGCTACCGACCGGGACCACCAGCTAGTACTGCCACTGATCTTTAATATATTGTTTAAGTACTTTTTTTTACTACGTAGGGAAGTAGGTACCTACAATCTGTATTCTCTATAATTGTGATTTTATGTTATACCACTTATTCCAGATATTCAATTGTAATGACTATTAAATTACTAATAATTAAGTTAAATTACGTAGATTGGACATTTTTCCTCAAATCAATATCAAACGGAAGAATCAGAATAAATTAACATATTATGTTATTTATTTAATAATTTTTCGGTCCTGTTTATTTTAACATTTCATGTTACAATGTAATAATGTGTAATTACAATGAAGAAATCAATTTATTGTTGGTTATTATTTCGCGACGCTGGCCTAACGCATTTTCAATTGATTTGTTCTGTGATTATCTTGTACTTAAGTACATTTGAGTGTGGGCATACAAGTAATTATAAGTTATACTTAATCATGTATGAATTAAATAATAAACGTTTAGGTACTTCAAAATACCCATAGTATAAGCTCGAGCATTTATTATAAAAGGGATAGGTAGAGAATAAAGTTCGGTGGACGGAAAAGTCTGAAATGCATCCCCATATAAGTTTTCCGTCCTATGATGTGATAAGGGTGGAGGTTTTCGCTAATTCAAGCATAAAGCTGTAATCATGAATTAGTGAGATTTTCTTTTATTGGAACGCTTTTTTAGTCCTAGATTTCGAACTCAGGACCTCAAGGGTCACAACACAACGCTCTAAGTAAACTAATAAAACGATTATGTCATGAAACCACTACTATTGATTTTATGCCGTGGTTATAAAATTATATGCTTTATTTTTTGTCTTATCAATAATATGGTATACACAATTACGAGTCTAGAATGGAAAAACCACATATTTTATGACTTTAATCGTTTTTACTAGCAAAGGCGGAACGTATGTTTTTATAACTTGTCAGTTTTATTTAGTATGTAAGTATATAGGTACTACAAAACGTATGGGTATCGTGTTCCAAGCACTAAGATTACAAACAGATAAAACCGGCCGGCGAATCTAGATAACATTTTGTGATAAATAGCGGAAGATTGTTTACCTAAACACGGTAATCAGTGATATAAGTAGTAAATATACCTAAATTTCTTATACAATGATGAAGCTACATTAGCTCTGGATTGTTTATGCTACTTTTAACAAGAGATCGAACTTTTTACTGTGGAGCAGCGAGCAGAACATATTGAAATCAAAATAAAATTGGAATCTTGTGTAAGAAAAATACAATTTTTTGTCGCTATTTTAAGATCGAACATGCGACGAAACGTGACACTCTAAAATATTTTCTGTTATTGTTGACTACGTATAGAGACTACAAAATGCATTCTCAAATATTGCCGATGGTAGAGACGTCAAACCTATCCAATATATATTTAAACAAAACTCAAGCCACACATTGTAAAAGTAAACAATACGTATATCAGTGATAAGTACCTACTTCACTCTAGGTAGTAAATAACTCGAATTAACATTTCGTTGTTACTTTATTTATTTTTGCTGGTTAACATACGTATTGATCCACATACGGTTTGGAAATCCGTTAAAAAGTATTTTGTTGTGGCTATTTTGCAATTTCCGCCGCAAATCAAAATCTAACGTGGGTAAACGTAACAATTTTTTTTATGTTGCGTATTCAAGTTAAATGAACTGGTTAAGTAATTTACTTTCACTATGCGTGTCTTTAACATTTTTATCAGAGTTGCAACTATTGTCTTTTGGGTTAAATTAATAATATAGTTAAACTACTATTGTGAAAGAAACATTATTACGGGTAAACATTGTTTTATCTAGTTACATTGAATTGCCAATTAGTCTGTTAGCGAGTAATTTAAACGTGGGAACATAATGATATCTATTTTTTGTCACTGTACAAACTTTATTTTGATTTTAAAAAACAGGCTGAATAATTAAAAACCTAAGTCACGTCACTAAAAAAATAAAAACTTACATATTTGACAGTTGATTTTTTTCCTAACAGGCACACACCGCAACACGTACAGCCAGCACGGCGGTTTGAGACTGAATAACCGCGAGAGGAGGGAGGTCATGTGTTTTATACCGGGACTGAATGCATGACGCATGTCGAAGGAGTAAATGGACATTTCCCCTCAATGATTCGTGGCCGGATTACTAGCAAAACATGATCAGCATTACTTGCAAATATTCAGAAGGGCCGCGTAGTACTGGATGAATGAAACAGTCTGGATGTTGTGCAATGCGTTTACGTAAATTGGCATTAAGTCTGCTGATATACATGTTATGTATGTAAAGTGCAAATAAATAAAGAAAATGAGTTTGTAGTTTAAGTAAATTATATGGAATATCGTAGGTCACGTTTCCCCTGTAAAGTGAAACAAATGTACAAATGGTGAAAGAATCTCTCAAATACGAAGGACATGAATTATCTAGAAGTGCTATAATATGGAACGTTGCAAATTTTCAATGAATGTAAGCTAAAACTCTACAAGAAGAAAGAGTGTTTTTAAGGCTGAATGAGTAAGCATAGGAATTTTGGGTCCCTGCAAATCTCATTAAGCTTAACTAATAAACAGTAAAGTTACAAGTTCTTATCAAATCAAATGTCATGGCAAAAGTCAGCTGCACTGCCCTTGAAAAAAATATGCTTTTTTTTACAAGGTTAGGACAAAAAAAAATTGTCGCTTTCCGGGGTCAGTCGTGTTACAAAGGTTAGCATAATTCTGACAACCTACGAAAGGTTTATCGTCTTTCGTTAATCGACATTTATACTATACTAGCTTTTGTTCCCGATTTCGCCCGCCTGAGGGAGTTTTCCGGTGTAAAAGACCCGTTATAAATTTCCCGGCATAGAAAGTCCTTCCCTGGGTCTCAAACTATCTTTGTACCAAATTTCATCGGAATCCGTTGGATAGTTTTTGAGACTATCGCGTTCAGACAGATAGACATATGCGGCAGGAGACAATGTCTTATAATATATTTTTTAGAATTTTTTATGAGGAATAATTCCGTCATACATGTTTGTTGCGTAACGTTAACCATTTACGCGGCACACGCAACGGAAAATAGCAAAAGAAATAAATTTTCCCGTTTTTGTAACATTTTTTATTAATGTTCTGCTTCTTTTGGTCTCAGCGTGGTGTTATATAGCCTGTATCCTCCTAAATAAATGGGCTATCCAACACTGAAAGAATTGCTAAATTCGATCTAGTAGATCCTGAGATTAACGTGTTCAAACAAACAAACTCTTCAGCTTTATATAATAGTACAGAAATATAGATAGAATTATATATTGTACCATGAAGATACTACCGTGTAAAGATTTGAAACATAATTTACCGTTTATGTTATTCATATATCCTGAATGTACATGAAGTTGTTTCTGAATTCTGAGTTAATCATCGGAGGTTAGTAATTCTCGTGCACTCGTGCACGTTCTATATTTGCACTAAACTATAAAATGATTAAAACTTTTTTTTGGAAAATATTCGTTATTCATGGATGATTTTTGCAAAACGTTAGTAAAGTAATGTCAAATGACCCTGTAAAATCAAATTTTACATATAGTTACTAAATACTTATCACTATCAGCGTCATTCGTAATAGTTCAATGACGAGGCGCAAAATTCGTGCACCGCACTATGGACGCGGTGCGTAAGCTTTAATCATTACGGCTGAAAGAAAAAGCTTTACTGGTTGTTTGTTGTTGTTGTTGTTTCTCATATGTGAGAGTCCGCCTGGGTAGGTAGCACAGCAACGTCTATTTCTGCCGCCAAGCAGCAGTGTATACTTACTTAGTCACTGTTGTGTTCCGGCTTGAAAGACATTGTAGCCAGTGTTACTACTGGACATAATAAGACTTAACATCTCATGTCTTAGGATGGCGAGCGCAGTGGAATATCAAACAATACTTTTTAAATCGTGGTGTAAGATGGTGTTTCTACTGTTTATGGGCGGTCGTATCGATTACCATCAGGCGAACGGCAAGCTCGTCCCAACATACAAAGAATAAAAAAGAAATGGACGATGATTACCACATTCTTAAAAATTAAACATCATATTTCTATATGTTTCGGTAAGCAAAGAGATAAATTACTGGACAGTGAATATTGGTTTAATAAATATAATCAGTTAGCGCCGGCCTTGTAGTGCGTCATCTCTGTTATTGAAATCTATGTGACGTGTTGTCCCTGTGTGTGATGATTGTTCGAGAAAATAGGTGAAGGCAGACGCGGCCACGAGTAAAAGCTAGATAAGTAAGTATATCTTGAATATATAATAATAATAAAAAAAGCAATGACTTAATCAATAGTTCACTTTGCTCGACCTTGCAACGTGATTAACTCATTCTTGTGCGCTACCATTAAATATTAATCTAGGGAAATGGGTCTTCGCAACAGCGCGAAAACTTAATTGTACCTACGTTTCAACCAGCGACGTCTAGGTAGGTGGAATCATAAGTCATTCCACCTACCTGGACGTCCCAGTGACCCCTTTAAGATGTTTTTTGAATTTTATAATGTGAATATTTTTGAACACAAACCCTAAATTCATTGATACCTATAAATTTATCCACCCGTGGAACAAATAGTCTTGATATTCAGGACATAAGGTTCGACCAGAAAATTGTCTAATTTAGTAGTTTAGTTGAAGCAACTGTCAACTAATTACTTGTTAGTTTATTCGAATCAATTGTAATTTTCATGATAAATTAAACATTAACAATCAGTTGTGACCATTTTCTGGTAGAACACGTCGACAGCGTGCAGGTGAAGCAAATGCTACATTTCGTAATGGGTATCGGAAACTACTTTTGCTCTCGCCGCTTCCTTGAGGCGGCAAGACCCCATGATACGCCAGTGCTCGCTGCACAACAGAGAAACATCAGAAAATACTTGATAAGTGGCTACAAGCTTACAACTGCATTCAAAGAAGGTATGAATATACATATAAAAACTGGATTCTATTGCGGATATTTTATATTCGCCTGAAAAGCGACCCCGTAAATAAGGAGTTAAAACCCGCCATAGCGGTCCACGTAAGTGTGTCGCGTTCCGGGATCAGACTGTGTATATCCGGTTAAAACAGGCCGGCATGACTGTCAAGGGCCAATCATCTCTCGTTAGTCGACATTCATTGCTTCATTCAGTCCACTCCACTTACCATCAGGTGCAGCGGGGTTAATTCATTCTGCCGTGCTGGTATAAATATTTGATCGATTCGATTTCCGGCAACGCTTTGTGGCTGTTGTGAATACGCTTATGTGCGGCGAGGGTCTAACGGCTTATTTGGCAGCGCCTTTTTTATAGAAATAGCAATCATTCTATCGCTGTTATTGCTATATTATTATTCTATAAATATGCTAAACCGAGGGCACTGAAAAAATAACTATTTGTTTAATATTAATAAGGGAAGATATGTATAGTAGAACCTTTTTTTGTTTACGGTATTGCCACCTTAAAGGCTAGAAACTTGCCACGCTCTGATTATGGGTACTATTGATAATATTATTGTAATGTCATTAAACGACCAATCAATTAAAATAGAGTGATCCAACTGCTAATAACCGCCTCTTCTATAAAAGTGCAATTCGGTCAAGAACTAAACCAGAACTTACAATATTAAAAAGAGACAAATATAAAAAAGAAAAAAGTTTCTAAGTTTGTTTGCAGGTTTCTACGCACTGATCTCTGGAACTACTGAACTGATTTAGAAAATCCTTTCACTAATAGGTAGCTACATTATTTCCGAATCCTATAGGCTACTTTTTCTCCCAGAATAACTCTTTCACGGCGGCGAGTCGTGGGCAAAAGCTAGTATTTGTAAATCAGAAGTTGTATTTCTAGTGCTAAGTACCAAAGCACATTGTTGTACCTAATTTGAAATTTAGTTGAAAAGCAATGGGGGGATTCTTAATATTTATTGACAATCTATCAGACGACATCTTCATCTCATAATTAAATAGGAAAGTAGAACACAAACATGTATCCAACAAGAAGTTCAACTTGGAAGAGACTGTCCTCGTTTCACAGACCGACTCTACATAAATGGGTCATGTAATACATGGGACAGGTTCTGACGACCTTCCCCTGGTCGATGCCTGCGTGTCGGGTGTCCGGCGACCTCCCGCGCAAGGATGACAGCTACATTATGTCCACGGATGCGCTGACCGGAACACCCCTTTGTTTCGAATAAAAAGTTTGTCTATGGCGGTGTCAAATATTTTTTCTTTTGTTTGGATTTTTTGTTTTGATGTTGTTGAAAGCTGCTGCAGCCGCTATGAAAGTTACTTATGTAACTTGATAGACAAAGTCGTTTTGAATTACCTGATAATCATTGTAATTATTGGTCTAGCTACAAATTACCGTAGCTTGTAAGTTGAAAGCTGAAATGTTTCGAATTAAATTCCTAAATCATCAATTACAGCCATTTCTCATAATTTTTATCATAATTCACCCATTATTGTTATCAGGTATATTGTCATACGTCGCAAGCTTGTTTATAAGGAATAATATTCTGTTATACCTAAATAGATAAAAAAAGGAAAACAACAAAATATCTTGAAGATATAAAAAGGATAATTATATTTGAAACATAATTTTAAGATATTGAAATATAGAACTCATAAATTACTTATGTACTATTTATTACTACCGTTCTTGCAGTACAAAAATATACTTACTTATCGATAAATTTAAAATTATACTCATTTTGTACTAGACAAATTAGGTCTTCACGCATGCCATTGTTTGGCTGTCCACCTATTACTTACGTACAATCTCGTTGCAGACGAAACGGCGTCTATTGTCATAACAAACAAAAGGCATACTTGCAAATAAACAAAATATCTGCTTACCTCACCCACAATATTTTATCTGTATATTTAACGAAGTTTATTTGCATTCATTATTATAATTGAAAATTAAATTCGTGAGATAAGTTATCTTGGACTTCAAAATAAAGAAGGATTATTTTATTTTTTATTATTTTGCTTTTTATGCATGTATACTAATTAATTCGAGATTTCGGAGCTGATTAGCGGAATTCCTTTCTATATTTAGTAAAGTTCTCGCGATGGTTCCGTTACAAGAAATTTTAGTTTAAGTATATATTTGTATTTTTTAGTTTTTATGTACCCGTATTGCCAAAACGCACACACTCACGCCTTTTACCTACAAAAGGTGGGCAGAGGTGCAACTAGTGCACTTAAATTTCGCCGCGTCTATTCCGCTCCATTATTTGACAGGGGGGCGAGTTTATCGACATAATATTGGATATAAATTCCAGATTCCGGCCTGGTACTGAGCAGAAAACCCTGATATAACTTTGCCCAACCCAAGATTCGAGCCAGAAACCTCAACGAGGTAGTAGTATCACACATGCAATACAAATACTCTACCAGGGAAGACATTATTTTAGTAATAAGTAAATAAGTATTGTTAATAATATAATGTCTTCATGACCCTCGTTTTACGTTAATTTTTGTAAGACCGTGGTTCTAACATTGTCACGCATGCTGGCTCGTTCGTGTTATATACACATATCAATCATACGCAAATCTACAGAATTGCTCTCTTCTATCTTCCAGGATTAAAATAATAATAATAAATATCTATAAGTACTTAACTACACACAATGGGCGATAGTAGAAGTCACGACAAGAATCAGAGGACAATATCAAAAGAACAAATGTCTATATAGACAAAAAAAATACCTCAATGGTACAGTGCGTAGACTCTAGACCGCGACGTTTAGAGTTTGATTCCCAATTTCTCATTCATAACATACACCTAAATTGTTTGGGATTCGAATTTCGAGCTTGTGCCCGATTTTTTATTATCAGGAAAAATCTCTTACATCGTGGAATTGATATCAACGCGACGAACTGTGTGAACAATAGTTGCGTTTCTACCCAAACAAAAATAATTTATAGGCATATTATTGACTAGCTTCCGCCCACAGCGTCGCCCGCGTGGATTTCGGACTTCAAAAATGGAGCCGGTCGCGAACGTTCGAGAATGTTCGTTTTACGAAGCTACTCGCTAGGTGATTTGCTAGCCTCTAGGTGCCAAGCAAGCCGCCTGCCTGTGCGTTCGCGACCTTATATATATACAAAAATAATCCTTATAGCATGATTCAGTATTCACGCATGATGGCTTATTATTAGCGTATTTCATGTATAACTTTGGTGTTTCTATATCGATTTCTATGATTCTTTTTATGGAATATTTAATAATGTTAACTTTTTTAATTAGGGATGACTGAGAGTGTTATAAACGTAAGAGTAGACAAATATAATGAGAAAGCTTCGAACTGCTAAGCTATCGGGAGTTACACGTGTTATTGTTAGTCAACCATAAATGATAGACATATGCTGTCGTGGGATATTTTTTACATAATTTTAAGGAGAACATTTCCGTCATACATGATTTCTGTGTCGCTTTAACCATTAAAGTTGCACACGCGACGGAAGCTTAAAAAATGGAGTAACTTCTCCCGTTTTCCCAACATTTCCCTTCACTGCTCTGCTCCTATTAATTGTAGCGTGATGAAAAGTATACTATAACCAGCACAGGAGTATGAAAAATAATTGTACCAAGTTTCGTTAAAATCCGTCGAGTAGTTTTTGTTTCTATAACGGTTATACAGACAGACAGACAGACAGACAGACAAAATTTTTACTAATTGCATTTTTGGCATCAGTATCGATCCCTAATCACTCCCTGATAGTTATTTTGGAAATATATTTCATGTACAGAATTGACCTCTCTACAGATTTATTATAAGTATAGATAGATAGATAATAATTTATAAGCAAAGATCACAAATAAACTTTATCACAACCTAAACTCGTACTTTGAGATTTTTGTATTATAAACCAGCATTACCAACATGGATATTTATCGCCTTAATGTAAGCTTATACTGGACGATTCTGATCAAAATTAGCAGGTAACACGATATTGTTATTTTTCTTGTATGAAAAAATTATTATTTTTGTTTTTCAATTAATTAAGGTATTAGGCAGTATTGTCTACGCTGTGCTGAAAATACCATTAAAGATGTTAACCATGAATAAAATGTTATATACCATGGATATCAATAAAAATATTCTTCTATTGCGATAAAAACGCAATAAGTACTATAAAATAAGCGCCAGACTCAGAGATTGAATTCCTCCAAGGTTAAAGTATTGGGATACGAAAAATATTATATAGCATTAATATGTTCTCTATCCTTCTCGTACTAAGTACAGTTTGCAAAAGACAAACATTAAATGACAACTAAGTTATTTCTCAGAAGCGTAGGTAATATCTAGACTGAATTGTCATTTTATTATCT
This sequence comes from Manduca sexta, assembly GCF_014839805.1. NCBI lineage: Eukaryota > Metazoa > Arthropoda > Insecta > Lepidoptera > Sphingidae > Manduca > Manduca sexta. The sequence continues at coordinate 8,154,335 of NC_051135.1, read as the reverse complement.
GTAGAGTTGCCAGACAAAATTATTGAATACAAAGACTGTACAAATTTCTGATTTATATATCCGCATTGTAACATATTAGATTTATTATCTGTATATATTACATGTAATTATGTAAAGGTAAACTAATAAATAATTACATTTACCTAATTCCACTAGTTGTAATTTTTGTAACACTAAGTTTTCTCTGTAGTTTTAAATAAGTGACTGCAGAATAAAAAAAAGTTACTGGCTACTCTGCGTATGAATGAAATGCCAAACGTCAGTGGTGAATAAGGAGACGATTCGATTGCGGTTCAATTAATTTGTAAAAATATCATGTTTAACACCGCGTAATGATGTAAAATTTGTCATGCTAATTGAGTATTAGTGTTATATGTGAAAGCTATACCGCTAAAATGGCTGACAGCAGCGACTCCGAGGAGTTTTACGATGCTGAAGAATTCACACCCGTCAAGGGATCAAAGTGAGTGAAACTGTTTACACAAACATTTAATTGTTGATTTTACGATTATTTCATACTTCTGAACCTAAATCCTGCTCTATGAGAGCTGAAATACGCGAAAATATAAATACAAAATGCCATAAACGTTGTTAATGTGAGCATAAGATATACAGATGTAATAATTTTAAACAGATGTTTCGAATTATGATATATTCGCGTCCTTGATGGCAGCGACAGGTTGTCGTTGACGAAAGACCTCCAGTCATCCATGCACAACCAATTTGAATGTGGAACAATGGGTGATTTGTATGAAAATGTGAATATAATGGTTTGTGTTGCATTACTGTACATATTTGTGATGTTTCCATGATGGAAGTAGTCCCCTAGTTGGGATGATGAGATGAGTTCTCTATAATTGTGGAATGAGTCAAAATATCTTAGGAACTAATCTTGAAGAAGAAAATATAGATTTGTATACATTGATAGTAAAGCATCTTTTTCTTATAAGACATTGATAATTTAGTTTAATGATCTTGTTAATTCCTGAATGACTACATCTATAATGCTTCAAATGTAATAAAGTATTATTATGTGTGCAAAACTTCCTATATTATTAGCCTTAAGTCTTTTACTGTTCAAACTGTTCATTATAAAAGTTATTAAACTTGTTAAACATTTGTCACTCTTTCATTAGACATATACCATGGTATTTCAGTCTGTATTTCGGTTTCGGGGAAGGAAAAAACTGAAATAAAATTCGAATTCACTTCCTATTGTTTGTGTTGTAATTAGTTAGTTACAAATACACTCAAAATTATGCTTTTGTTATAATATGAAGGTCCAGTTCCAGATAAATTATGTTAGAAATATATGGACAGTATATTCTGATTTAGGATTTGAACCTAAAGCTGATAGTTCAGAGCATAAGAATGTATGCAGGATATTTCATATCTATATATTTGTAACAATCATCTTATTTTTTATTAACGTAATGTATGAACATGTATGAATCATGTAATGAGTCACAATGATTATTCCTATTAGAATGTTCTATTTTTACTTATGTTCTGAACATTATCAAATAGGCTAGCATAAATGTTGCAACTGGCAAAAGGTAATCATCTCCCATCAGTTGATACTATCTAGACCTCATTTCACTTACCATAAGGTGCACTGGGGTTCATTTTGGTATGTATTTATAGAAAAAATCCTTAATTCTGACAGCAAGCCAGGTGAAAACATAGCTATGTATTTAACTCATGATAGCCTCCTTGAGCCCCACACATAACACAGTGATAGACAAAAGTATTGTCTGCATTTCATTCAAACATTGTCTTAAGAAGCTATTTAGCATATAAAAGGTGCTCATGAATTTGGAGAAACAATAGATGTCGGACATTTTCAATTACATTTAAATGGTTTATTTCAGGTGAACCTGATAATGTAAATAACACTTAGTGTTATCCTCACTTTAAGATACATAAATCTTGTCATGGTATCAAGATCTATGAACTGAGTTCTGTTCTATGAAAACAAATATTTGCAATTCATTCAAATATTTGTCCAGGAAACAAGTAGAACAACTTACATCATAGTAGTATCTGCAGCACAACACTAATACATAATCTCCATTTGTAGACGCTCCTCCCTCTGTAAAAGCATAAGTGTGACAGAGAGTGGAGATGCCCAAGAGAAGACCCAGGATAAAACACAGACGCTCAAGGCGACAGACCTGTCCCTGCAAGTGTCAGGGATCACTAATGTGCCTGCTGCCGAAGTCACCCCTGAAGATGACAGGACCACTGTTAAAAATGTATGTTCTTGTTTACACAAATAATAGACATATTTTTCTCTGATAGCATTTTGCTTGGTCATGGTAGCTATATAATATTTTTTGATACAGCTACTTGACGAAATAAGTAGGTTGCTTGCTAGATAATGTAGCCTGGTGCTAGAACTCTAAGTACATTTTAAGAGGTACACGTCAAGTAGCTTTGAAAATAAAGTGTATAATATAAAGTTATAATCAGCCTTGGCTCTCAGATTGTTCAATAAAAGGGTATGATTATTTACCTTATACAAATGGTATGAAAAATAATCACTATTGCAATAACATTATGATTTATATTATTTTATTTAAGGTGGTGCAGGGGAGGCGGAGATTCCAAGAGCTGCGCCGATGTATGCAGACTGAGGAAGAGGACGAGGGTCCTGACCCCGCTGACACAATAGACCACCAGCCACTCACACTAGAACATCCATTTAAGTGAGTAAATTACACTCTCTATATGATTGTGGTAGGACATCGATATCCATCTGGATATCAATATTGCAGTAGGATATATGTATCCGTCTGGATAGCATACATGCAGCATACACAAGTTGTAAAACCTGCTCTATGAGCTGCATGTTTTATTTTCCAGGATCAGTTTGTATATATCCAGAGATGTGAATTATTTGAAATATATGTATTTTAAATACAAATACAAAATACCTATTTTTATTTTACATTTGAAATACTTTTTTCGAAAAGTATTTAGTATTTTATTTGAAATACTTTATATAATTATTTTGTATTTGTAAGATACAAAATAGTTTTGTTAAATTTTTAATTCATTTTTCTTATTCATTCAAAATATTCAAAATTAGTTTATTTATGAACGCACTAGTCGTGATCCTTAATGTTATCACCATTGTCACCTAAGATGTTTTTATTACATAGATACGTTGTCCGAGCTATTGAGCTCGGACTATTAGTCAGTATTGACTGGCAAGACGAAAGCTAGGTAATTGCCCAACGTTCACTTGTCAACCTCCAACCACTGTCGCGGCTAGTCGGCTTACCAACTATTTGTATTTTTAACAAGAACAACATTATGCCAACATTGCGCGTCAAACACATTTGAGGTCAATGGCGATGACTACATTAGATCTGGGAACACTACAATATTTAAAAGATGAAAACAATGCTTTAGAATCCTTGGTCAGATGTCCAAATGTAAAAAAAAAACTCTTCCTTAAATATTACCTGCTTACCAAGTTCTGAACCTTTTGAACGACTTGATTATGAGGCCCCATAGATTTAACATGAAAAATAAAATCTTTGAACAAACACAAGTATTAGAAAAACAAGGTATTTTGTTTTGATATTACGTATTTTGCATTTTGTATTTAAATACTTTTATTTAAAACTATTTTGTATTTATATTTTAAATACTAAAGTAACAATGCATTTGTATTATGTATTTAAATACTTTTACTAAACTATTTTTCACATCTCTATATATATCTGGTTTCGTACAGGCCGGCATATTATATTCGACTGGCGATGGTTTATCTCCTATCACTTACCATCATGTGCAATGGAGTATAAGACAGATTTATAAACTAGTGTATTGAATAGAAGAAAAATAGTAGGAAGCTAATTAAATGAATTGACTCATTGATATACACTGGCCAGGAGTTTGTTATCCAATAAGACAGTGTCACTGCTCACTTCCCACTGATCGGTATCAACATCGAGCTGTATTCACAACATTTGATTTGCAGGATATTATCCCAGGACACGATGAGCTTGCAGAGTATGACGTCACTCGGCAGGATTGGTAGGATGCTGAGTGGAGCGTCCGAATCACACCGTAAGCGTACGATACATTTCCAACTTTATTTATTTAATTCATTTTATATTTTCTCTCAGGATTATGGTTACGCTTTTCATTTTTAATATACCTCATTTGTAAATACACGCTTATATTTTCTTCTAGATTATATTGTTTACAATTTTGTACAAATTCTTTTCTTTAATAAATATCTTCATATGAACCTTTACTCGAAAAATTTATATTTATTTCCAGCCAGCATTAGGGATTCCATGCCGTTACCCTCGTCCTCATCTAGGGAGCCATCTACAATATCTGATGACCCTCTGCCCACAGAGAGTAGAAATCAGAATGGTAAGTGTTTTTTTTAATGCTGAATGGCGATGTAACATATTTACGTCAGGCGTCGCTGATGTTAAAATATTGCATTAGGTTACGCAGCTGATGTATGCTTGTATCATCAGCCGTTGTTGCTGATGTTAATTTGTTACATCAGTCAATGTTACTGATGTATAATTGTTACATCAGCTTATAGTTTTGCTGAGTTTTGAGACAGTTTGAAGTTGACGTAGAATTTTTGACACTAACAACACAATAAATTTATTCATGGTGCAGTTAATTTATTAAAATTATACAACAAATTGAAGAGTCTTTTACCGACCACGTCTTGTGGTTAAATCTCGAGTCCTTTTGTGTATCAGAAGCCACAAACTATGGTCTTTAAGTTATAATCCTCCAGGTTTCTGTACAGTCGAATGGCAAGCATTATTAATATGTGAGAAACATTATAAATAAAAATTACAGTCTTAATTCGATAACTCCATCCGTCCACAAATTCAAATTGAGGAAATTACTCTAAAAATACAAAAAAAAGTTATATTTTTTTATGCAGACAGTTTGAATGTAATTTTGTTGTCAACTTTTGAGTCATTTATTAATTATCACTATTTCAAAAAGTATCGTGAGAACATCTGGATATCTGAAATTTTTAACCTAACCTAACTCCACGAAGTGGGCTATGTATAGCTGAGACAAATCAATGGCTGATATTAATATATTCACTAAAATAACAGTAATCTCATCTAACATTCATTGACGCTTGCTTTATTAACAATAGAAGCTTTAATATAACATTATTTAGAGCATTTATACAAGCATGCATTGTTAAGCTTGCTTGCATAATTACACAATATACATGTAATAGCGTATATTGTAGATAATGCTGATGTTCAACTGATGCCGATGTTAATGTCAGATTAAGCCTAGTAATGATTTTTTGTGTACATATTTTGGATATCTTGTGCGTTTCAATAACTACTAATTTGTCTCTACTAATTTTTTTATGTTCAACCTCATTTACAAATTTGTGTTGTCTGGTACGAACGGGACTCGAGATTATAACCATCGTCATTTAACGTGTTTAATGTTAATATTAATTTATGTGACTTTATTAACAAATAAACTTACTCCCGATTCATCACGTTACACGTATATATTGTGCAGATGGCAATTATGGTACAAACAAGTGCGTCATTTGCTGTCAGTGATCACAGCTGTCCATGAATATTCAAGAGTCCAGAGTAATTGTCGTGCCATTGTATTTTTGACCTTAAAGCTTGTTGGAATTATGACGATTTCAACCCGCAAGAAAGGGTACATCACAACTGATACTTCAAGTCATTATTCGGTGGTACTTTGTATATTCATCCAACATCACAACAACAATTTTAAAAATTTTGTCAAACAAAAATTTATATCGTTTTTTTTTCTTTTTACCAACGCTTTATAATTGTAAATGGCACATAACATGGCAGCCCTAACGTGCCATATCGCGTTCTAGTAATGGCAATGGCGGAACCGGACGTCATAGCGAGCACGAAAGCGAACAGTCTGAAGCACAGTCGCGGTCCGTCGGCGGCCATCGTGGCCATGTCTGGCGCGGCGGGGGGTGCGGGCGGTGTGGGGGGGCCGGGGAGTGTGGGGGGCGCGGGGGGTACGGGCCGCCCCGCCAGCCTGCCCGCACACGGACCCGTCGCGCCGCCCAGGAAGAAGAAGCGCAGTGAGTTACTTCTGCTTCTTACGCGAACCCTTCTATTTTGTTATCAATTTGATAGAACGAACTATTTTTAAAAATATTCAATCAAAGCTGTATTACGTTGCGCATTATTTTATACAATGTCTGCTCTGTTATTCTATCAAATGGATTATAAACTAGAAGAAAACAACGCACTTTTCATGCCTGGAATACGTATGCTAACTAGTGGTGCGAAAGCTTGCTAATGTCACCCTGTAGCCGGTTCTCATTAATAATTAATATTTAGCAATGAACTAGTAATGTGGCTAACTCATAATTTAGTATTTTCCTAGTGCCGAAAATTATGGAAGTAAAAGAGAATCCTTTCTTAGCATGTGTATTTCAGGCTTTGTACATATTACAAGATTTCTGCTTAATAAACAATATAACTACATAGCTTTCTACAGACTAAGCTGGCTCGCGCATTGCTAAAGACCTCGAGCATTCTCTTTATTAAACAAGCTTACATTTCACCCTATCATGAGTTTTTGTATGAATGAAGCAATTTAAACAGGCCAGAATAGTTATAGCGACAACCGTCAGAAGTTGTATGTATAGCTAAGGAATAATATTCTGACGATGTCATCAGTCTTTGAAATGTTATCATTTCAGTGATGTATCAGCACTGTACTTCGGTTTAATATTGTTGCAAATTTTACCGCAACTAAAATAGCCGTGAGTCGTACAAATTAAGAACACGAGGAAGAAGTTGGATATGAAGAAAATTGTTGAAGCGTTTTCAATAAGTGCTGTGTTGCTTGTGTGTTGGGGAGGAAGGAATTGGATATAACGAAAATTTTTGAGTCTCTGTTCTTGTTCATTGCTGATGTACAAAATTAACAGCAATAACCATCATCCAATATAACAGATCACCTAATATAATTGTATCGAAATATTTTCTTTCACAACATTCGACATTCTGACGGTGTCATCAGCTGTCAAAAATAGACATAACTTTTTCAGATGCTTAAGTTAATAACTAAATAGCTTTATATCTTAATGCGGGTTAGTGGACGGATGGAATGAGGGTAGAGGTTGCTTGCCATCCATTGCACAGTGAATTTGACACTGAGAATTATAACACGTTTGACTTTATTATTTGACTGTCTCAGCCTCCGGTGCCTGATTTTTATTATTGTTAATGAGGGTGTCATCCACCTACATCCCCTTTAATTCAAATAGCTCCTCCTTGAATAATCCACCTTTGTCAAGTAAGGCAGATATGCATTAAAGTGTGACTGGTGCCTGACTTTTATTATTCAAATACAAATGACTCCTGCACAATCCCAGCATTGTCAATTGAAGGAGATGTACATGAAAGTGAATTGAAATGTCTCTCTCCTTGAATAACACATTTGTCAAGGCAGATGTGCATTAAAGTGAGTATACGTATGGTACAGACAAGCTGCACGGGTCGCAGTCGCTGTCGACGGCGGACGGCGACAACGTGAGCGTGTGCACGACGGACACGGACGAGTATCGGTACGCGCCGCCTGCCACCCGCCGCCCCGACAAGCCGCAACTGGACTCGCTCGTTGTAGAGGTAGCATCATTACACAACATCGGGATACAGTTAAATTAGTTTTAATTCAATTTAACGTACGTGTATAGCTAGTGTTGGCCCGGGAATAGGTCTAATTGTCGGCAAATAATTTGAGCACACTACGACATGGCGATTTTTTCGTGTTTGAGTGGCGCTAAATGTCCTAAGCGGCAGTGTTTGACGGCTCAAGTTGTTTGAGGCTATTGTAATATTGCCTTCAGCGTCGACTTCATGCAAGAGTGAAAAACTAATATCCTATTCTAGTATCCTAACTAATATGAAAGTGAATTTGTTTATGTGTTATGTCTTTACTTCTCTAACCGGTGGTATTGAAATTTTGCATATACGTTGTCATGGGTACAAAAGAACATTTTATGGTACCTTAAATTCCGAAATAAGTAAGTACTGTTCTTGAGAAATAGAAATTGATTTATAAAATTTCCATTAACGTCACCCTTTACCCGCTGTCACGCCTCCCTAGGTTGTTCCCCACTTTGAAAAGCAATGACTTAAATAAATGTAAAAAGTATTTTTTTGTATTTTTTTTTCATAAGTATTTAGACACTCCATACGTATTCGTATACCTGTAATGTAGAATCTAGTATCAGTTTCTATGTTGTGTTGTAGCCGCCGCAGTCGAGTCCCGCGAGCCAGTCGATGGCGCTGCCGAGTCCCGCCAGCACCATCGAGTCCCTCACGCGGGAGCTGCAGGACTCGCTCGAGCTCGACCCCACTAAATACGGTATGGAATTTCGCTATAATTTTCTTGATACGGGTACAGTAAAGCGACTTCACTATAAAACTTTTATTTTTTGTTATGTAAGTGATAAACAGCTGTATTATGTCAATTGTTTAATGAATAAATAAGTTTTAAGTTTAAGTTTAATTGTTGGTATATTTTGAGATTTAAGAACCCTGTGTGTGTGTGTCAGGTGGTCACGAGCCCCGCGCCTCGCTGCGCCAGCCCGACCCCGCGCTCGAACTCTCTCGCGCGTTATCCGGTGAGTACTCACTCTTAGTATCTCATACTTCCACATCCATGTATGTTTCTAGTGTCTTATAACTGAATGTTTTTTGGGACATTGTTTAATTTTAGTTGTTAGTTTGTTGTTAAATTTTAGTAACAAATGAAGGCGTTGAAATCCTTTTGAGAATAGTGATGGACTCTTTGAAAGTAAATGTAACACGCACATTCGCAAGCACGCACGCATGCAAGGACGCACGCACCCTCGCACACGCACGCATGCCCACACGCACACGTACTCTCGCACACGCACGCACACATACGTCGTACTCTCGCACACGCACGCACACACACGTGGTACTCACGCACACGCACGCACGCAAACGTCGTACTCTCGCACACGCACGCACGCACACGTCGTACTCTCGCACACGCACGCACACACACGTCGTACTCTCGCATACACAATTCTAGACGCCGGATTGATACTGAGTAGAAAAACCCTATATCACTTTGTACGACCCAGCGATAAAACCCGAGTCAACACTGTAGTCGTACCGTTAAACAATTACGCCACCTAGTCATCGAGACATGTTGTGTTAAAAGTGGTCGTAATGTTCTACAGGCGAGTACGTGGTGCGGCCCGCGGACGAGGAGCGCGCCCGCGCCGCCGGCGCCAGGACGCACAGCGAGGGACGCACCGCGCCCACCGCCGGACACTCCAGCCTCGGCTCTGCCACCAGGTAATGTTCTACAGGCGAGTACGTGGTGCGGCCCGCGGACGAGGAGCGCGCCCGCGCCGCCGGCGCCAGGACGCACAGCGAGGGACGCACCGCGCCCACCGCCGGACACTCCAGCCTCGGCTCTGCCACCAGGTAATGTTCTACAGGCGAGTACGTGGTGCGGCCCGCGGACGAGAACACGCCGCCGGCGCCAGGACGCACAGCGAGGGACGCACCGCGCCCACCGCCGGACACTCCAGCCTCGGCTCTGCCACCAGGTAATGTTCTACAGGCGAGTACGTGGTGCGGCCCGCGGACGAGGAGCGCGCCCGCGCCGCCGGCGCCAGGACGCACAGCGAGGGACGCACCGCGCCCACCGCCGGACACTCCAGCCTCGGCTCTGCCACCAGGTAATGTTCTACAGGCGAGTACGTGGTGCGGCCCGCGGACGAGGAGCGCGCCCGCGCCGCCGGCGCCAGGACGCACAGCGAGGGACGCACCGCGCCCACCGCCGGACACTCCAGCCTCGGCTCTGCCACCAGGTAATGTTCTACAGGCGAGTACGTGGTGCGGCCCGCGGACGAGGAGCGCGCCCGCGCCGCCGGCGCCAGGACGCACAGCGAGGGACGCACCGCGCCCACCGCCGGACACTCCAGCCTCGGCTCTGCCACCAGGTAATGTTCTACAGGCGAGTACGTGGTGCGGCCCGCGGACGAGGAGCGCGCCCGCTGCGCCGGCGCCAGGACGCACAGCGAGGGACGCACCGCGCCCACCGCCGGACACTCCAGCCTCGGCTCTGCCACCAGGTAATGTTCTACAGGCGAGTACGTGGTGCGGCCCGCGGACGAGGAGCGCGCCCGCGCCGCCGGCGCCAGGACGCACAGCGAGGGACGCACCGCGCCCACCGCCGGACACTCCAGCCTCGGCTCTGCCACCAGGTAATGTTCTACAGGCGAGTACGTGGTGCGGCCCGCGGACGAGAGCGCGCCCGCGCCGCCGGCGCCAGGACGCACAGCGAGGGACGCACCGCGCCCACCGCCGGACACTCCAGCCTCGGCTCTGCCACCAGGTAATGTTCTACAGGCGAGTACGTGGTGCGGCCCGCGGACGAGGAGCGCGCCCGCGCCGCCGGCGCCAGGACGCACAGCGAGGGACGCACCGCGCCCACCGCCGGACACTCCAGCCTCGGCTCTGCCACCAGGTAATGTTCTACAGGCGAGTACGTGGTGCGGCCCGCGGACGAGGAGCGCGCCCGCGCCGCCGGCGCCAGGACGCACAGCGAGGGACGCACCGCGCCCACCGCCGGACACTCCAGCCTCGGCTCTGCCACCAGGTAATGTTCTACAGGCGAGTACGTGGTGCGGCCCGCGGACGAGGAGCGCGCCCGCGCCGCCGGCGCCAGGACGCACAGCGAGGGACGCACCGCGCCCACCGCCGGACACTCCAGCCTCGGCTCTGCCACCAGGTAATGTTCTACAGGCGAGTACGTGGTGCGTGACTCTGAGAAAGAGCGCGCCCGCGCCGCCGGCGCCAGGACGCACAGCGAGGGACGCACCGCGCCCACCGCCGGACACTCCAGCCTCGGCTCTGCCACCAGGTAATGTTCTACAGGCGAGTACGTGGTGCGGCCCGCGGACGAGAGCGCGCCCGCCGCCGGCGCCAGGACGCACAGCGAGGGACGCACCGCGCCCACCGCCGGACACTCCAGCCTCGGCTCTGCCACCAGGTAATGTTCTACAGGCGAGTACGTGGTGCGGCCCGCGGACGAGGCGCGCCCGCGCCGCCGGCGCCAGGACGCACAGCGAGGGACGCACCGCGCCCACCGCCGGACACTCCAGCCTCGGCTCTGCCACCAGGTAATGTTCTACAGGCGAGTACGTGGTGCGGCCCGCGGACGAGAGCGCGCCCGCGCCGCCGGCGCCAGGACGCACAGCGAGGGACGCACCGCGCCCACCGCCGGACACTCCAGCCTCGGCTCTGCCACCAGGTAATGTTCTACAGGCGAGTACGTGGTGCGGCCCGCGGACGAGGAGCGCGCCCGCGCCGCCGGCGCCAGGACGCACAGCGAGGGACGCACCGCGCCCACCGCCGGACACTCCAGCCTCGGCTCTGCCACCAGGTAATGTTCTACAGGCGAGTACGTGGTGCGGCCCGCGGACGAGGAGGCGCCCTTGCGCCGCCGGCGCCAGGACGCACAGCGAGGGACGCACCGCGCCCACCGCCGGACACTCCAGCCTCGGCTCTGCCACCAGGTAATGTTCTACAGGCGAGTACGTGGTGCGGCCCGCGGACGAGGAGCGCGCCCGCGCCGCCGGCGCCAGGACGCACAGCGAGGGACGCACCGCGCCCACCGCCGGACACTCCAGCCTCGGCTCTGCCACCAGGTAATGTTCTACAGGCGAGTACGTGGTGCGGCCCGCGGACGAGGAGCGCGCCCGCGCCGCCGGCGCCAGGACGCACAGCGAGGGACGCACCGCGCCCACCGCCGGACACTCCAGCCTCGGCTCTGCCACCAGGTAATGTTCTACAGGCGAGTACGTGGTGCGGCCCGCGGACGAGGAGCGCGCCCGCGCCGCCGGCGCCAGGACGCACAGCGAGGGACGCACCGCGCCCACCGCCGGACACTCCAGCCTCGGCTCTGCCACCAGGTAATGTTCTACAGGCGAGTACGTGGTGCGGCCCGCGGACGAGGAGCGCGCCCGCGCCGCCGGCGCCAGGACGCACAGCGAGGGACGCACCGCGCCCACCGCCGGACACTCCAGCCTCGGCTCTGCCACCAGGTAATGTTCTACAGGCGAGTACGTGGTGCGGCCCGCGGACGAGGAGCGCGCCCGCGCCGCCGGCGCCAGGACGCACAGCGAGGGACGCACCGCGCCCACCGCCGGACACTCCAGCCTCGGCTCTGCCACCAGGTAATGTTCTACAGGCGAGTACGTGGTGCGGCCCGCGGACGAGGAGCGCGCCCGCGCCGCCGGCGCCAGGACGCACAGCGAGGGACGCACCGCGCCCACCGCCGGACACTCCAGCCTCGGCTCTGCCACCAGGTAATGTTCTACAGGCGAGTACGTGGTGCGGCCCGCGGACGAGGAGCGCGCCCGCGCCGCCGGCGCCAGGACGCACAGCGAGGGACGCACCGCGCCCACCGCCGGACACTCCAGCCTCGGCTCTGCCACCAGGTAATGTTCTACAGGCGAGTACGTGGTGCGGCCCGCGGACGAGGAGCGCGCCCGCGCCGCCGGCGCCAGGACGCACAGCGAGGGACGCACCGCGCCCACCGCCGGACACTCCAGCCTCGGCTCTGCCACCAGGTAATGTTCTACAGGCGAGTACGTGGTGCGGCCCGCGGACGAGGAGCGCGCCCGCGCCGCCGGCGCCAGGACGCACAGCGAGGGACGCACCGCGCCCACCGCCGGACACTCCAGCCTCGGCTCTGCCACCAGGTAATGTTCTACAGGCGAGTACGTGGTGCGGCCCGCGGACGAGGACGCGGTTACGATTGTAAATATATTATATTGCAGATCCAGGAAAAGTTCTGGACTTACTGAGTTCAACAATGGATTTCATGTGGCTGATGATAGTGATGATGCTGTTTGCAGACGCAGCAGCTCGTCGCCGCTGGGCGCGTGCCGGCGGCGGTCGGCGGGCGACGAGCACGCGCTGCTGCCGGCGCTGCGCACGCGCACCACCTCGGGCCACCAGCTCAGCGACATCGAGATCCTCGAGCAGGTCACCGTGCTCAACCTCGACACCGGTACTGACACACTCACGCGTGCGTCTACACTGTTCTGTCTCGCTACTTATCACTATAGCTTTCTATCTTACTGTAGCTTAGTTAAAATAATACAATGTGTTCCAAAAAGAAGGTTACATAAAAAACCGAAATAATTTATGCGTTATAAATAAGTTGTATAAGGTGACGAAACCCAAGGCGTTCTGCGACTCGCTTGGTTCTATGCTGACAGCGACTCCGCGCAAAGTAGCCATTTTAAACAGTGAAAAAGCTCGGGGTTTATTTTTAGCTCTCATTCCATGATTTAAAACATCTACCATGTCTTCCTTTTGTGGGGGTTTCCTTTTAGTCTGCACGCCGTCACCCGCGATGCACCCTCTGAACTTAGCCCATGGTTACAAAAACTACAATTAATTGTTTTGATTTTAGTTTTATTTAACGACCCTGGCTATATTCTATCACTGTTTATGCAACTGATTACCACCTTCAATGGATACTAAGATAAAACACGATATAAATACAAACCACAAATTTCAAAACATGTAATTAATATAAACCAAAAATTTCCAAACATGTAATTAATACAAACCAAAAATTTCAAAACGTGTAATTAATACAAACCAAAAAATTCAGTTCTATAAACAGTTTACTAATAAAAGATGTTTTTTTTTTATTTCTACTTGTACTTGTACATACTCGTAATAAAACTTATATTTGGCGTTTAAAAGCTTCTTTTTAGAACACAGTATATTTTGGAAGGGTATTTAAATATTAGGTTTAAAATCTATGTAATTATTATTTATATGTATTAGAACAAACTGTTGCTAAGTAGAATTGCTTTTTGTCTGTTGTTTGTTTCTTTTTTGTTATTGGAATATCGACCTTATCCAGGCCATTTTTTTATCAGAAAAAAATCCGCAGATACCTTTCATTGAAATAAAACTTATATTAATTCGCATTGCTGATCACCGGGCAATCAATTATTTTGTACAGTAATCTCACCATTTTGATCCAAAGATTGCCGGTTTTTTGGCTTAGGGTCCAAAACATCCACTAACCATCCACCCATCATATCACGTAGTACTTCAATGACGGTTGAATAGGTTCTTTATTGGCAGGCGAACGCGTCCCATTGAGCGTCGCGGAACACAAGCTGCCGCAGTGCATCAACCCGCTCAGCTTGCACATCATGCGGCTAACTTCAGAGTACATCGGCCGGTCCAACGACGACGATAACACCAGGTGAGCATAGAGGCCAAAAATGCCCGCAAACACAAGTGACCCCGGACAAAAGTGACCCCGGACAAAAGTGACCCGGACAAAAGTGACCCCGGACAAAAGTGACCGTGAACTAAAGTGACCCTGGACAAAAGTAACCGTTGACAAAATTACCGCGCACAAAATTGACCGCGGACATTTTGGCTAGCGGTGTAAGCGTATCCGTTCTAAAATTAGGGACAAAATTAAATCATATATTCGTATTTATCTCTGCTAAAATTGTATCAAAAAACAAATACAACATTTTCGCTTATAATCCCGAAGCTTTTCTGATGTTTTTGTCATGATTTTACTGTGAATATTGTGTGTGTATTTTTGACTGAGATTGTGATGCCTGGTAGTAGTAGTAGAGGCCTAGGTCATGTAAAATTTAATAATTATTTATGAATATTTATTTTGTTTGAAACTTACACTTTTTTATTTTACATATTTGGTTAGAATATTTTTGATAAAGCGTTGTTTTTAAGAAGACTAGTGTATGATTTCATTTATTTACGCAATATCCAAAATGACCCTGTCTAATGATTGGCAGATAAAAAAACAATTTACTTGTTTCAATACTAGGAATCCTTAGGGGACCATCGGGGTTAATAAATCATTATAGAAACCTAAACCTAAATTAGGTGGCACGCAAAAGGCCTGCCCCCTATTAAATGGAATCTATCATAGCGGCCGATATGGGTGTATTACACATCTGCCTTCCTCTGAAAAGGGAAAGTGGTGATAGTATGTGTGTATATAATACATAGGAGGATGAATGGTTGCAGGGCCGACGCCCGACGCAAGATGTCGTGGCGGCGGCGGCTGTCCGTCACACTATACGAGTCCAGAATGGGCATATTGAGGAGGTCACCGCCCGCCACCCTGAGGCACACCGCCTCAAACCTCACTGTCACATCTAGGTTCTCAGTTTTTATTGTTTTTGAACACGTGGCGCCTCTGTCGACGAAATGCGGTACTAACCAGTGATCATACTAACAAAATATATTCACTGCATATTTTTTACACTAGTTTAATATGACATGAATATCTAGTAGTATGAAGTTTTTTTGGTCCTTCAACGCTTTAATTGAGTTTCACTAATGAACCTTATTAATGTATAGTTATTCTGAGTACTTTTAGTCCTAGATAGTTTAACCCAAAGTAAAATAGTGAAACATAAGGGATTTAATTTATAGAAATATTGATAAAGCAGAAAGTTCTATCACTGTCCAATGTTCATCATCTTATACGGAATAAATAAGTCAATTAATGTGTATTTATAAAAATAGAAAAATGTTTATTTATAAAATATTTATTCATTAAAAAATAACAAAACAATGCTAAGAACGCCTGTCGAAAAATTGACACTGAGCTCCGTTAAAAAAACTCAACTCCATTAATGATAAAATTGTAAAAAATACATAAATTATGTATGCATGTATCCGCATAATATGACGTTATCTTGTACAATTCTAGTGTTTCTTATATCTTGGCTCTTCTCATCTAGGTTTTGATAATGTAGAGACAAGCCTGAACATAGCAACAGGTTAATCACATCACATTCATTAATTAGAAATGTTTTAATCTAATTATGTTTGTATTTGCCAGCAATAATCTCACTTTAGTTCCTCATTTTATCGATAGAGGCACGCGTGTAATTCGCAAGGGACAATTGGACTTATCGTTGGCTTCTATGTATCCTCAGCTTGTTTGTGATCTACAATACGCGAAATAACTTGACTGGTGTGAAGTTAGCCAAATACTCTTGACATTCCTAAGACAATAACTACTGACACCTGACTAACTTCAGACCAGTACAGTCATATTACGCGTATTGTAAGTCTGGTTAGTAGTTTTTGTTTCCTATCATGAGTTATATATAGTATTGTTTGTTGTACCTTCGTTTGTCTCGGGATGACGAGTGTAGTGCCGTGCTTTTTTCATTCAAAATTTTGTTTAGTTACTAGACTTGCTATAATATAATAATTAGACTAGGGACTGGTTCATTCAGTTGTGCAAAAAAAAAATCAATATTTTTAAAATCAGGGGGAGGTTGTGTTGTCCATTATGTATGAAGGTGTTGGTAAATTGTAAGGTTTCAAAACGTAAAAAAAAAATGCGTATTGGCTTATTTTGGATTGTATGTATTTTCGATAAAATCGATACGTCTTTTTGACAAAAAATATTTAATAATAAAAGTAAATTGATATTTGTCAGTTCCTGTCTTTTTGGCATTAGTTCTATCGCGTTCATTGGAAGCACAAATAAGATCAAATATAGTTTTTTTATAGCTTGGCTTTTCATCCCTCAATCAAATGTTCTAAGGATCCTTAAATAATATTTAAAAATCATTTTTGGATTAAATGCCATTCTCTCCTTGACTTCAAACCAATATTCCATATTTAAACCTCGATTCCTCGTTCTCTGGTCACGCAAATGGTAAAAGGCAATTTCATAGTACGCTTCGTTTTGTATTGAAGATGTGTAATGTCGTCTATGAAGTGATTCATTTCATGTTACCATTGCTAGACTTCATTTTGTGAACGTCTTGGGTCTTTTAAAGGCTTGGTATTTCAACATAGTATAAACGTTTACATTTGTATCGAAATAATTCGTTTTATTTTATTTTGGCAACAGTCATACAAGTTTATCTATTACAATTATAGGTACGTTACTTATTCTATTATTATTACTTCTTCTAATAGTATTCTTAAATCATTATTTTGGAACCGCAATTTGGCTTCAAAAAGGCTCTTTTCTTTCATCTGAAATTACTTAAAAAAAAAACATTTTATTTTATAATCCATCTATAAAAAATCTAAATTCAATCTATCACTGAACTATAATTCTTTTGAATCGGGCTCAAAGGACCAAAAACATAAATTTTATTATGTTTGCAGAGAGACGGACGAAGAGAGCGAGAGTGTGTGTGCAGGCGGCACCGAGGACGAAGCTAAAGAGGCGAAGAGAGAATCCGCCGACAGGCAGACCACCGGCATCAAGAGGAAAACTGAGAAGTGAGTACTGGCATTTTTTTATAAAAAAAAGAAAGTAGAAAAAAAATAAACTGAAAATTACAATGCTCATGTTTCCTCTAAAAAAAGGAAAAAAAAGTTTTTTTTTTTGTCAAATATTAGGAATGTAAAAAATAAATGTAGTAGCGGGTCTAAGGGACCCCTAAAAATCCAGATATATAAAGTGATTTTCCAAGCCTAGGAAATCTTCACTCCATCATCATAAATTCATTAGTTTCGTTTTTTGTTTCTAGTTATACAATATTTTGCATTTTAGTAATGAAATTTTATGTTCATTTATACTACCATAGGTTAGCCATCAATTTAACAAAGAGTCATTCGCACGACAACATAAACAAGAGAGTGAGGGAAGATATGAACATGAGGTGAACCAATACTAACTGGTTTTTGGCTTTATAACCATACGTTTTTGAGATTTTTGTGACGTTATATCTTAAAAATGTTTTTTTTTATTTATCATAATGATGACTGCTAATCGATTTTTATTGTGAGATTATTAATCTTTTTTTTTTTTGGTTAACTTACTAGCGTTGCAAAAATTATCCTCGCATTAGTGTATCCGACAGTGTGTGTAAAAACGGGAAATTCTACATATTCTGCTGTATTTGTGCCCAACTGATTTGAATTTTATATTAAACAATGATTTATAAACCATTGTGAAGTAACAGCTTGCTCTTCGTTTCCTATGAGTGACATTTCCGATGCCCTAAACGTCTCTATTTCTTCCTTAACCCTATAGATTGAAGGTCAATTCCTAACAGAATAAACTGTCAAAAACTACTAGACCGATTTAAAAAATATTTTATATGGGACCAATCTGGAAGTATCAATTAAAAAGATAATTTTCTAAAACAATTAATAAATTACTGATTTTTGAGGTGAACATACAATAAAAAAGATAAAAAATATACACATGTCTAATTGAGAACCTCCTCCTTTATCATGCTATAACTAAAAGCATTATTACATACAAATTGATATACTCACACTTACACATTTTCAGACTGAAACGTTTCCTAGGCAGCACGGTGAAGAAGACAGTGGACGCCGCGAAGAGTCTCGCGCAGGAGGTCTCCCACGCGAGGCACAAGGAGGACGTGGCCGACATCGCGGACGACGTCAGGGGCGAACACAATATCAAACTCAAGGCCTCCAACTCGCATAAAGGACCTTACGACTTTGATGGCTGCGTGAGACATGTTCAGGTGGGTGGTTATCGTAGCCCTAGTGTGCTTGATCTGAAGTAGGGAATGGAATCTCGCGAGATTTTAGACCTAACCGAGATCTCATTTCAACGAGATTGCATTCCCTAATCCGAAGCCTCAGAGTAATTTTTGTGTTGATGAAGACACACATCAGGTGTTTGGACGATTAAAATCAGTCATACCCCGCATGAGGATCATGAGATCAAGTGAATTTTCTTCGTAAAAAAATTGGTGATCGATGTCAGCGGAATTTAGTATATGATCACAATAGGTGTCTTTGGTTCCATTGTATAAATCGACCAAACAGAATGAGGTTTATTTGGAATTTTTACAGGTGACTTATTGTGATTGGTTTATTTTCCCCGTTGATCTGAATTCTGGTTGAGATGAGTAAATAAAATCAGATTTAAATGCCTTTGACATGGATCTGGGTCTTAACACGGATCTAGGTCTTAATACAGTTAAACAGGAGACTACGAAATTCAGCAAAACTTATCAAAATAGGCTGTTAACACACTGTAATGTACTGGCTACAAAACTAGAAGGTGAAAAGAGTAAGGCATGCCAGGCTAAAAAGGCACAGTGTTTACTCACTAACAAAAAGATTTATTTAAATTGGACAGCATATAATAGAATGAGTTCTCACTGGAGACTTCTTTTAAAGACTCAATACACACAACAATATAATATTACGGTTAACAGCGTGGCTCATTGTGTTAAACACAGATCGCCACAGTGCAGAATGAGAAAAAAAAAAATAAAACCCGTTGAAGTAATATGTAACAATTAAGCTAATCTAATTGATTTTACGATCGATCCGTGGATTAGGATTAAGATCGTTTTCAACTCAGTTTATCATTGGTAGTGTATTGTAGTGACCGTGTGTGTGTGTGTGCAGGAGATGGGCAGCGGCCACTGCGGCGCGGTGTGGTGCTGCAAGTTCAGCGGCTGCGGGCGCCTGCTCGCCACGGCCGGCCAGGACCGTCTGCTGCGCGTGTGGGTCGCGCGGGACGCTTACCATCTCTTCCAGGTCAACACATCCACAGGGAGACACATCACAGTCACTCAAGCAGATAAATTGGATTAAACTCTTCATACTTGATGAATAGTTTATCCTCCGGACCGATCATATTATCTTAGATTTTTTATAACCAATAGGTTTAATACGTTTATTTTTAAACCAAATCATAATCTGACATAATTGTAAAACGTACGTCAAAACCCGCCCGCCAGTTTAATCATTACACAAACACATGAAAAGACCACAGAAATTTACTGTGACATACAAATTGAATGAACAAGAAAAAATATATTTTCTTCAACAGGACATGAGAACAAAATACAACGCCGAACAGAAATCATCGCCGACACCTTCACAAGAATCGCTGGCGTCACTCAGCGCCCCACCCCCGGCACCAGAGGACCAACCTCCCCTGGGACCCTCCGCTCCCTTCTGTCCAAAGCCGTTCTGCGTCTACTCGGGACACACTTCAGACCTCCTAGACGTTTCGTGGTCCAAGAACTACTTCATTCTGTCAAGTTCGATGGACAAGACTGTGAGGTTGTGGCACATATCTAGAGGAGAATGTCTCTGCTGCTTCCAGCATATAGATTTTGTGACTGCGATAGTGTTCCATCCGAGGGATGATAGGTATTTCCTGTCTGGAAGTCTGGATGGCAAGCTGAGGCTCTGGAATATACCTGATAAGAAGGTTAGTTTGTTAGTTATTTATAATATGTATAGTGGGAGAAGCGGGATGATTTTTGAACATAATTAAATTAAGCTACAAATAAGGTTTATGCGCTTTTCAAATTAAAACAGTCTAAGGTGTCGCATGTTAAGATTTATCATATCAAGTTATTATTAATAATTATTATTATGACTTAGCAAATATTTCATATACAATTAATAAGGTACACTAAAACGTGGATATAAAAATATTTTAGGTGGCAGTGTGGAACGAAGTGGACGGCAAAACGAAACTGATAACAGCGGCGAACTTCTGTCAGAACGGAAAATTCGCTGTGGTGGGGACGTACGACGGCCGCTGCATCTTCTACACCACCGACCAGCTCAAATACCACACGCAGATCGACGTGAGATCCACTCGCGGCAAGAACTCCACCGGCAGGAAGATCAGCGGCATCGAACCCATGCCCAATGATGATAAGATACTAGTCACATCAAACGACAGCCGCATACGACTCTACGACTTACGAGACTTAAACTTATCGTGCAAATACAAAGGATATGTTAACGTCTCAAGTCAGATAAAGGCGTCGTTTTCCCACGACGGGAAGTACATAGTCAGCGGATCAGAAAACCAATGCATATATATATGGAAGACATATCACGATTATTCAAAGTTCACGTCGGTTAGGAGGGATAGGAACGACTTTTGGGAGGGTATTAAGGCTCACAATGCTGTGGTGACTTGTGCAGTGTTCGCGCCCAATCCGGATCATATGATTAAGATGATTAGCGAGAGGGAAGAAGAGGCTAAAGCGGCGAATAAGGAGGCTGATAAGGAGGACGAGATGGTGAGTTCAAAATGTATAATTCATAGCATCCGGTTCGAAGGACCAAAAATAATAGTCTAAAGGTATTAAAGCTGTGTTGTGTGTCGCAGAAGGGTGCGGAGGGCGGCATGGTGTCGTCGTCGCAGACGGGCCACGTGCTCGTCAGCGCCGACTTCAACGGCTGCATCAAGGTGTTCGTGCACAAGGCCAAGCCCAAGCACAGCTCGCTGCCCGCCTCCGCGCTCGCGTGCGTATACACACACATCACACTACACACTGTACACATCACACTATACACTATACACATCACACTATATACTATACTCATCACACTACACACATCACACTACACAGTACACACATCACACTATACAAATATTTACTTATCAATGCGAAACTATTTGTCTATCTGTTACGCTTTCACGCCACAACCACTTAACCGATTTTTATGAAATTTGGTATGAAGATAGTTTAAAACCCTTAGAAGGACATAGGCTAATTATTATTCCGGGAAAATATAATATTGCTTTGTTATTTCAGGAATGGCAAATCCAGCAGTCGTACTGGTTGAACATCAAATTCGTAGGATTGGAATCAGTGAGGTAACAAGAGGCTGCGACTCGAGATTATACGAGATAATATGTTAGCAATAACGATGTTCGATGTAGGGTTATGTTACACAGATATCACAATTTTATTTATTAATAGTAGAAATAGTAGATATATTCCATAATCGTGAAAATTATATTAAATACCTCAATGTTACGTACGTTATATTTGCTGTTTTGCTTAACTTTTAACTAAGTATATTATTTTTAAACATATGTCGATATCTTATTGCACTTAAATTTAATTTGTTCAGAAATGTAATCTTCAGTGTACTAATCCAAGATTATTTAAACCTGTTGCTATATCAATGGATGCTGTTTTTAGAAAATGCACAGAATATTAATGCAAAGCAAAAAATTCTGAGAACAAACGTCCGGAAACATCCAAAAAATAAAAAATAAATATTCTGTTCTATAATCGAGAAAAAAAGTTTATTTAACAGTCAATGACTACTGACTAAACTGACTTCTGTCAGAGATAAGAGAATGTTATTACAGTACACGGCAGTAAATATTACACATCAAGCTATAGAAAGAGAATCCTCAAATCATCCACGTAATACCAAATATGTGTGTGACAGAGACGACGTTACATGAAGCCGAAGTTAACCGATTATCTCTTTCTAAATCAAATATGTGATGTTACAGATAGAGGCACGAATCATGAGCACACTCGTGAATGTTCGGTTTTATATTTCGCGTGATTGGTTCCTCAGTCGATGCTCGTTGTCTATTGACTTACACGTGCCATGCGGCTATTATAATAGGGTATTTGACTGTGGTTGATTTTGTGTATTTTTGATATGTAACAGCAATTAGTACAAAAAAGAAAGTCATATGTGAAAACAGCTTTAAAATTCGATAAGAAATGAGGCAGTCATTAAATTTCAAATATTACTACGTGCAGGGATGATATCGCTCCCTCTCTTTCTTTCGCACGCATCGCAATGCCCGTTGACGTCACATGCAAGCATTTCGTCTCTTTGCTGTTTCTTTGCTGTGTTTTGCTGCTGACACTACTACCCAATTTCATTGGCTTATAACTTGTAGATTATTCATCAGATTTCAAAGATTTCTTCTGTTTTAGAATTTATACGACGTATATATTTTTAAATAGTTAATCAAAAAATAAAGTAAAATACCCTAATTGGCCAATTTATACCTACATCCGTTCGCCCCCACCACTGTTTATCCGTGCTCATGACTTGTGCCGTTTATAGTCCCTCCTCTTTATTTTTCAGTCATGGTGAGAGTATATTATTATCTGAATAGAAATCATGTTTAAACAAATTTACATGTGGGAAACTAGAAATCTCGTTATTATATTTAGAGCTTTGTTTAAATGTCAATAGAATTGAAATTTGTTGGTACATTTTTATAGAATTTGTCCGAAATGTGAACTGTTAAAAGGTTGTATATTACATCAAATCAGCTTTAATTATTTTTTATTTGATTAAATCATAAATTGAACAATTATTTTGAAAATTAACCAAAACTAATATAATTCATGAAAATAACATCATTTTTTTACATTTAAGACAAACACTATTGAAATGATTAGTGATACGCAATACCGAATTTTTCTTTTTATTTTTTGTATATTAATGTATTTTAGGGTTAAGTTATATTTTTCAAAAAAGGTGATATTTCAAGGGCCAATTTTTAAGGGTTATTTTTAGTGTTTTCTCTGAGTCATTAGATTTATGAAATTTTCTTCTTTCGGTAATAATACGTGTGCAAATTATTTTTCTTTATCCTGAACAGTAAAGAGTTGAAACTTCTAACTTTCGCCGATTAATCTTAAACTCTATTTGAAATGCTTTGTCTTTACGTTGGATATTTGATGAATTTAAATTGTTTACCCACTAACTTGGCTCAGAAAAAAAAACTTTAACCAAGTTTTATATAATTTAAAATAATTAAGCTATTTTTGGTTCCATATCCCGCTAAGTTCAGATTTATCCTCAAATTTAATTTCTGGTCTTATACTTACATTACTTGGTGCAAATTTCGTCTTGAATATTAAAATGTCTTCCAATATTCTTAGTTTTACTAAAGGAATCCCTTAAAATTGGCCCTCTGTCTATGTATAAATATTTTTACTATTTTATAAATTGTTCATGTATTTTAATTATTCAATCACTGTACAGAATATATTACGTTTGGTCTCTTATGTTTAGCAAAGAAACTATGACACCTAGGCAGCTATCTATAAACTATATAATTATAGTGTGCGCTATGTTTAGAGAAATCCACGTGTCGACAATTGTCTGTAGTCAAACTAATATTGGCTATTTTCATATCTATATCCGAAGCATCCTCATAGCAATTCATTCTGTTTCCAATAAAATTTGCGAATTTGAAAAATAAGTAATCAAAACGTGAGCGCAAAAAATATCGATTTTATTTGATATTATGAATTTGAATTTGTCGATATCGTATATCGATATATTTATAATCGATAGATATTGAAGTTTCAGATCAGCTTGTTGTAAATTTATATATTGCACCACACCCTGTATATTTCAAACACTACGCGCACTAGTGTTATTTTTGTGAGATTTATTTGTACAGAAAGATGAAAATTATATTTTATTTATAGTCTTTTATAAGTCGTGCAATTTTTTTTACATTTGGCAATAAAAAATATCGTAATGGTTTTTAAATTGTTGGGACCGACATCAAAATTATTATTTATATGAAATTACAATATGATTGAGTTTTTACATTTACGTTGCGTTTGAAGGCAACAAAATCGCGTTCTGCTGTATCCAGTGATGAACAACTAAGATTTTTTTTACCCAAAAATATTAAGGAATGTATAATGTATTTAAATGTCGCCTAGTCTTAAAAACAATATTCAGCCCCAACAAAAATATATCGGAATAATTAATATGTATATTTCAGTCATACAAGAGTTTATTTTTTAATATAGTCTTGCCCATTTGTAATGTAAGTTAGTGTTAGTTGTATAGATATTATGATGCCATTGTAATAATGTATGTATGACTCGCATTTACGTGTATCAATAAAACGTATAGTTGTATGGAGTTTTCGTTATTTCTGTGATTTGTTTGAATCCCTATCCGCTCTAGATAAGAAATCGTCTTAGTTCCTGAATAAGCAAATTTTTCTTTCACGATTTAAAAAAACACTTATTCGCAGTTAGGCTAGCCTTAAGTGCATCCTGGAACTATGGTGCCAATCGAGCAAGCGAACTGGGAAACCATTTCAACCAGAAATTGTGCAAACCATCCGGACCAGGAGCCTTCCAATTTTGTGTTGGAAGTATCGCCGCCAGAACAACTAATGGACTTATTGAAATGGTTTCCATAGTTGGTATTACCAAGCTCATTCTACAATACCAAACCAGGGTACTTCAGTGTGGGAAACAGCCAAGACCAGATACAATCCAATAATTGTGCATATAACGAGCACGTTATTTATTTATAAATAAATAAATAAATAACGAGCACCAGGCAGTCGCCCATCTGCCACAACGTGCCGAGAATTCTTTCAACACCAATACCTATTTCGATCTCTTTTAAAAGTAGGATTCTGCTGAAATCGATCACACCATTTCCTATAGCGACTAATGGTGTTCACCCAGGCATAGAGTTGTTATTAAAAATAGACCCAAAGCCTATCAACTTGCTTGGTGACAGAAAACGCCTACAGTATTTTTGTAATTTTGATTATTATTCTGAATTAACATCAACGATAACATAAAACTGAATTATATTTGGTATAAAATATGGCGCCATAAGTAAAACAAGCTTTAACATCAAATATTTTATTAAATATAAAAACATGGAGTGAATTGGAATGTAATCGAGAAACTTCATAAATATGTCAAAACTAATATAACTAACTTTAACTACGTACAAAATGCGTATAAAAGCACCTTTACATTGTACAAAATTATCTTTTAGAAAGAAAAAAATATTTGATACCATTATTAAACACTTGTAAACATCGAGGAATCTTTATCTAAATACGTAACACACAAACTTTCAATGTGGATCCACAAATTACGCCAAAATTAAAAGTTGTATAAATTATGCTCTAATTCCATACAAGCACAGAAATATTTTTTATACTAAATCTATTCAAATATCGGTGGGAATCGGGTTCAAATATAGCTATTTTATGCAGGTTGCAGACCGAAACTAAAATAAACCAGATTAGCTCCCATAGCTAAGAAATGACACACAGAACATAGTTTTATTTCCATACTTTTCGGTCAAAAACTTGCATTAAAACCCTTATAAAATGGCACGTTTTTTGTAAAATGGAATTAACTCGAAAGAAATAGGAAAGTGAGAATGAAGAAATTTACGAGGCGTAATTGGTGGACTGTGAATTTATACCACTGCCAAATTTCAGACTAGATCAATGAACTCTAGAATATTTTACTGTTAATTTAATTTAACTGGGAACAGTTGTTAAGTAATAATTCATTACTTTATAATCATTTGCAGCACTATATCAAGAAATTTAATTAACAGCACAGAGAATAAGACAGGTAGTCAGACACAGAGTAGTTCAACAAAGTCCAAACTTCAAATCGCCGATACACATTCAGTTTACTTGAGATATTTTTTCTTTGTAAGAAGTAAATAATATTTATTTTAATACTTATTTTATTTTCGTAATGAAAAAATATTGTTGCTAAGAACACAATAATGTTCAGGCGATTTGAGTTTTGAACTAGTTCATCTACTTATGTGGATGACTACATCTTGGACCGTTGAGAAGCTTAAATTTTCCGTCAGATCTCATCCAATAAGGCGTTAATAGAGTTATTATTGATACCCACATTCTGTTACACCCTGTATATACATATTCTTATTTATCCCATTCATCATCATTTTCAACAATCGATCCCAATCGCTTTATCCGATCTCAAAGATGGAACAATCAGAACAAAGTTTTTTTGACATGCTTACAAACGAATAATTGTGATTGGTTCATTCTTGGATTCGGATTGAAGATTGAGGTTGGGATCGTTTATTGAAAACGGCTGTTAGACGTTAACTACGCTTTCCACGGGGGTTTGTTCGGGTTGAGACTGCGTTTGGCCTTGTCCTTCCGGTCGTGTCGGTCGGGCCGGTCGCTCGTGGGCTCCTCGTTGTATTCCCGGTGCGGGTCCGCGGGTAACGTGTCGCCGCTGCCGTCGAAGTTCGGCGGTTTTGTTAATAACTGGAATAAATAAAATTTATATATACACGAGATTAAACTTAAAATATGTTCTTGTGTAATATTAGCTTAACAAATTATTTATGGGTAATGGTGAGTGTGCCCATCTATGTAATAGCAATAGGAGTTTTGAATAAATAATGAAGAGAACAAATCCAGGCAGGGGTTCACCGAATGCACACCCTTGCACGGGGCCACATTTGTCGCGGGCCGCGGTCCTTGGATCACATTTAATTGTGTGTAACTCATAGTTGCTAATTCACATTGAGGCCTATCAGGGCTCGCGAACATGTCCCTTCCTTCTTCCCTCCTCCCATACTAAGAGGTTTCCTTATTCTTCCCCCACATTTCCTTGCCAGCTATCCCCTTCCAACTTTCTTCCTGGACACTGCAGTTGCTAAGCCTTTCTTGTATCCTACTTAAGATTCTAGTATCCCAATCGCTTTTTAAAAAAAAAAACCAAGCAGGGGTCAGACACCGTACTCTTACTAATCTGACAGTGCCGACAGTTCTTCTTTACCCTCAAAATTGTTTTATATTGAAAAGTCTCAATTCGAATACTCACCATTTTAACATAATGCTGTAATTCTGTATCTGTGAGTCCGTCTACGTTGAGCGGTGAGACCGGCGCGAGGCCGTGGGGGAGGCTTTGGGTGAGCCCGGTGGGGGGGCCGGGCGGCGCGGAGGGGGAGGGGGCGGCGAGGTGGCGGCGCGGCGCGACGGACTCCGGCACGAACGACGGTAGCGGAGTAGTTACGGCTGGAACATACATACAAGTATTATTTTGTCTAAAATTTCATTCGACTAAAACACAAAGATAACTAATGTATAATGATCATATTAGTACTTGTTAGCCGACACAATTATGGATGGTGGACACAATTATGCCAGCCTGTTTGAAACAGAATATACAAAAATTGTAGTCTGACTGGATAAGGCGAAAAACAAAGGTCACTATAGCAGGTTTTAGACCTCATGTACGGTAGTCACTATCCGGGCAGATACAAGTGTTCTCAGGTCCAGAGAGGCAAAGGTATTATTGTAGTAGTTACCGGTGTCGGGGTGGTGCTGGCCGCTGGTGAGTATGCGCAGCGCCTGGGTCCACTGCGCCTGCATGACGCCGTGCAGCTGCGAGGCCATCTCGCCGCGCCGGCGCCGGTACGACTCCAGCTTGCTCTGCCACAACACAAACATAGTACATCTATGAGGATTTGTGCAAAATAAAAATGTACTTTTGAATTGAATTGCTTCTAATTAAAATAAAATCATTACGCTTATTTATTTCTTTATTACACTACATTGTATACCAGACAAAAACCATGGAACAAGAAAAAAAAAATGTTTTTTGTCTCTGTCTTATTGCACAAGGCAATTGCTTATAGACTACCATGAGATGGATATAAGAGAAAATGGAATACTATGGGGCATATAAGGTGTACGAACGAAATAATTAATTAAATAAAGAAAAAAAAATATATACAAATATCGTACATATAAATACATACAATTGCATATACTTATATGAGACAAATAAACTTTTTACACATTTAGGGGTTCTTTTATAGTAACAATATTTAATAATTCTTCTTTCATATGAACTTTACCTCTAGCAAGCCGATCTTCTCGCTGGCCTGCGCTAATTGAAGCCGGTACAGCTTGATCTCTTCTCTCTGCTTCTCTTCTAAAACATTCACTTCTAACCTGTGCCTGGAGACATTTAAAAAATATTTCATAACCATTACATTTATTTATAGGAATTATGGTCTACTCAGATCATTGTAATTGTGGAATTTTACTGTCTTCATGGCGTAGTTGTATTGCCGTACGATTGTAATGATGGGGTCTCCCATTAAATCCCTGGATCAATTTTAACTTTTAGGCAATGGCAAAATATGTTAAATTAAACCTTTATTTTTTTTTATTTTTATCGCATGTACCAGCAGAAAGGGGGTGAGCATGACCCTTATCTGTTTAAAACGTTTTTCGCCCGCGCCCGGTACTTGAAGCGACAAAAACCCAAGCTACTCCCTTTTCGCTTAATATGCGGCGCCTAGAAGTTGTATCATCGATGAGCAATATAAAAGTTATTTTCTACTTACTGTTCTTCTATCCTCACAATCTGTTTATTAAAGCTGTCGACAATGCCATTCTCTTTGCTCCGGGCTTCACTCTCCATGTCCTTTTCTGCCAGGTCGAGTTGCTGCTGGAACTCCTGCAGCTTGGATAAGACAGCGTCTTCCAGCTGCTTCTGGTAATGGGACTTTAGCTCGTTCTTTTGCAGTTCCATATGTTTCCGTAAGTTCTTTACTTCGTTGTCGAGAAAATCCTGTAACAGTGGATAATGGAGTTTATACAAATTTTATCTTTTATATTAAATTTGAAAAAGCGTTGTAAGATATTGGTACTATACATTAAAAATCGCACCTTTAGAATTACAATGACGCAAGTGCAAAAAGCTGTTAAATTGATGATATAATCCAAAACATTCTAAAAGGGGATGAACTATCGAATGCAACATGGACTGTTATGTAATAATCGAACCGCACCGAACTTGCATCATTGTAATTCTAAAGGTGCGATATGCAGATATTACAAAAAATAATTTGTAAGTCTCAGTTTTTTCAACTCAATATATGGTTTTGAGTGTTATGCATAGTCAACTCACGCATTTCTTCACCAGGTCACTGCACTGGTTCTGCTTGTCAGCGAGCTGTCGCTCAAGTATGTTGCATCTCGCTCGCTCCTCATTCACCTTCTCTTTCAGCACGTCTCGCTCTTGCAGTATTATTGTCGTCTCGTCCGTTAGTGATTGTACTTTGTCGTACAAATCTTTTGACTTTTGTTTCGTTGATTCGTGAGATGATTTTTCCTGTCAAAATAATTTAATTATTAATGAACTAGAAGAAGTATCGGTGGCAGCCTTAACAAATGCAAGTAATATTTATAGGTGTGTTTTAATTTCAAAAAATTCAAATACCAATTACTTTGCCATTATTGGGGCTACAAAATACTTATAATCTTTTGTTTTTAAAATTAATAATTGACGGATAAATATTTAGTCAAGGACATTATATTTACCCAGTCATACGCTAAGAACTCACTACTTTTTAGCCGCACCCGCCGCGGTCAAGAGCTATTTTATTTCCAAACTCAAGTCAAACAGAGATTGGTGCGATTTGCAAGACGGGCGGTTGTATAAATGTATATATGATGTGTATCTGCATGTATACAGTTATTCTTTTATTATACTTATGCATAGGAGGTGTTAATATAAACATCCAAACTTACTTTTTCCAGAGCATCTTCCAAATTCTTGACACAGTCTGTTGACTGTTTGTTCAGCCGCATCACAGTTTCATAGTTCTCCTTCAGCACTTCAATCTCCTTGTCCTTGTTGGAGATTACTTCGTTCTTGGCCGCTAAAGACTTCTCCATGTTCTCTTGCAAATCTTTTTTCTCAGATACTAGTAACTTACATTTCTCTTGGTAATCGTGAGCGAGATCCAATGCTTTGTATAGCTCTGATTCGAAATGTCGAGTTTTCTATAAAGTAAATGTTTGTGATAAGATATTTAATAAAAAAAAATTTGGTAGGTAAGAATTTAGCGGGAGAGCTTGTTTGTATAAAAAGCAATAGTTTATAGTTCTGTTGATGTTAAAATCTATGTTTAAAAGGAAGGCTGAATTTTAAATGACAAAAAGACAAGGGAAGTCTCCACTCCATATAAAAAATTGTTCCTATGTATATGTTTCACAATAGAACCTAAAATTGTATACCTTCTGTGCATCATCGGCAACCATCCTGAAGTTGTCCACTTCCCGCATCATCTTCTCCAATGCGTTTCGATGCCTCTCTTCAGCCTTATCCAAGCTGCCTGTGAGCTTAAGCCAAGCCTCACGCAGCTTCGCTATAGCAGCATCTTTAGCTTTATCCACTTTCACAGCCACAGCTAATTTCTCTTGCTGTTCTAGAATCTTCCTTTGTAGCTGCTGTATCATGGCTTCGCAGTGCTGAGGAGTAAAAAGGTTATGTGTTCATAATTTGTTTACAGAAGCTAATGTTTGACCACCACCATCCATCTATAATACAAGAGATAATAAAGAGAGCTTAACTCTTGAAGGACATTAAATTGGAGATACATAGTTATAATTAAGCAATGGTTAGTACCATTAGTATCACATAATTAATAATATTCATAATTTTTTTTTTATATGATTTGTAAACTAAAGCTAATTTTCCTGTTACCTCTCTTTTTAATCTCTCCTCCTCCAGTTTGACTCCTTCTCTATCTCCCTTCTCTCTGTTATCTCCCCACAAGTCACTCAAACTCAACAGATCTGTATCAATAGAGTCCATAAACTTATTCTGGAGTAGTTTCATGCTCTCTCTATTCTCTGCAAATGGTCTCATTTGGGGTAATTTAAACTCCGTTTTTGGTGACATTGTGTAGCTATCTACTGAATTCTGGGTGTTACGACTGTAATTCTGTGCTTTGTATTGTTCCAGAACTTTTGTAGCCCTATCATAAACTTTGTTTGAAGTAGGTCGGAATGTGTCTAGGCAACTCTGGGGCTTTTTTGGAGTTGATGTGGGTTGCACATCCTTTTCGAAATTCAATCTACGGACACTAGGGGACTTTGGGTCTATGTCTTTATTGTCATGAACTTTAGATTCAGAAGGTTTTGTTTGAGATTCGTTTACAGTTGTATTTTGTGTTTGTAATGGTTTATCTTGTTGGGTTGGGTTATTGTTTTTGACTAAATAAATATACTTATCTAAAACATTGCCAGATATTGTTCTTCCACTTGGTAGCTTAATATCATCATTTTTAGATGACAATTTACTTGTTATATAGTCACCGGTAGCTTTGATCACATTTTCAGGGCTTAAATTTGAATCTTGATGTTTGTACCTTGATTCTGGACTCTCATAGGCCTCCACTTTAGTCAGAAACTCATCTATTTCGTGAAGAAGTAGTTTATCATTTTTTTTATTTGGAGTTGAAACAATGCTACTTATATCCCCATCCATGCTTTGTAAATCCACACTTTTGATAGGTTTAGAATATACATTAATGTCTTCATGTAACTTTAGCCGTGGAACTGTTGTCCCAAGAGTACTGGTGGAATCCAGGCTGGTAAGTGACAAATCTCGTTGTTTCTCACGTTTAATAAACTTTCTGCGCCTTCTGCGCGGAAATGTGAAGCATTTCCGGTCTATGCTATGAGTGTCAATGCTATCCGTGCTGTTCCAAGTCTTATTTCTTGACCGAGTGTCCAAAGTTGACACTTCGCTTGAAACTTCTAAGCTTTCTAACCTCGTTTCCAAAGTTTGTACTTGGTTTACTAACTTATCTAAAACTTGTGCTGTACATGAAAGTGGTCTATGTACAACTGTTCTAGAAGAATCTAGAATGGAATCCTCTGATCCTGAGCTATGTACCAGGAAGAAGTTTGGTGGAATCAACAATAGAACATCCGTGTCGTCGGTCTCACTCATCACAGACACCGCTCCGTTTTCCACTGTATCACTCGAGCCATTATATGATCAATATAAAAAAATCTACAAAAAAACTGTTTAAACGTTAAACTTTCAATTATATTTTGTAATATTTACGAATTACAAGCGGCAGTTTGTTTGTACACAGATTATAAAAATTACAAATGTCAAATGCACGCGTCACAGACTAAAAAATATTATAGTCTCTCAAATAAAATAACCAAGAAAATTTTTATCGAACGCAGTAAACCATGGTTGCACAGACTTATTAAGACTAGGGGCCACTCGGGCAAATCATAAACTGATGGCGGGCCGGCCGGCTGAAGTATAGGTAATTGAAGACAATAAAGAATTGATAATAATTTATTAAAATTGAAAAAGAACTTATTAATTTGAAGCGTGGCACTGCATAGTGCTTACAATCTTTTTTTATATTTGGCTCAAATTTACTTCTAGCAACACGTAAAACTGCTTCCAAACTTTCATTTGCAAGGCGGTTTCGATTTTTTGTTTTATTATTATTTAGTATAGAAAAAGTTTGTTCACATATATAAGTAGAACCAAATAAGCTGGCTGGCTGGAATAGAATTCAATATTTTTCGAATGTACGAGAGTATTATTTTTTGGGCCGCGGTCTGTGCATCCATGCAGTAAACCAATATTATTATTAAATATAAGAATTTAAAAAAATACTAAAATAATGCAAAAAAAAAACATTGTCTATTTCTTCAATTTGCACCTATCCTGCTCCAACATTTTTTTACATTTAATGCATGTAACAATAAACCATATTTTAGTTGTGTTGATGACTGCTATCCTGCTCGATTTTAATATCTGCTAATTCTGTGCAAATAGGAAAAAAGAGCTTTTCTTCCCTGGGAAGCAAATCCTGGTCAACTATAAAATATAGTTCCCTACTAAGAGTTCAATCAACGAAGCAAAAACAAACATTATGCATACTACAATACATTGTTACATGTTTATATTGAAAGAGGCCAACTATTAGTACATTTCAATGTGTGTAGAGACTATGAGCTATGGTTTAAATAAGGACGATAAAAACACTTCACATAAGTACTTAAATTTACAATTATTTTATTATATACTATGGAATAAATAAAAATCATGGTTTGATAACATACAAAAAAATATAAGACCTAAAATATATTTACATTTTACTTATCAAAATTTATGAAGCCCTCACAGTATGTATAGGTGCTTGTTTGATGAATGTATCCAGTTTATTTTTAAATAAGTCACTAATAATAGGTTCACCACTAGCACATAACGGATTCCTAATAGCATATTTGACATAAACTTCTGCATAAATCTTTTTAAGTAGATCTCGGACTCCTTGTGCCTGGTTGTCTGTGTTCATTACAAATTTCAAGCCAGATGGAGTCTCAAGACAGTGCAGGGTGTACTTGGAAGTCTTGTAATGCAAGAAGCCGTCTTTTGGGTCCAATGGAGATATTTTTGCTACAAATGATTTTATTGAGAACAGCATGCCATACATCAATTTACCTTCCTGAAACAATTTATTAATAATTATTGTCAACATATCAGTTTACAGCAGAAATTCTTTTGCAATGTAAATTGAAAGTTCCATATAGCATTGGACCTTTTTACTTTTGATCATGTTTGAAACTATCTTGCCATTAAATTGGTGTAGCTATAGATTATCAATTATTGTGGTCAGTTGACTGGTGCACCAAAAAGGTTGTCTAATTGAATGAAAGGTCTGCACTATGTAAGGCTGTTGTAAACACAAGGTTTTCTGAAGGGGGGACAAGATGTCTCTTGGGTAGGCGCCGCCCAGCCCCTCCCCCTATTGCGACCTTAGATTTATTCATAAAATGTAAAATATTAAATACTTAACATTGCCATTGTCTTATTGTTATTTACAATTACAAATGTATGTTTGCTATCATCTGCGCAACAACAGGTCTAGCAATCACTCGTTTATTCTTTCTTTGACCTGTACTAAACTTCTATAGGGTTTAACGTATAAATTTGTAGACGGACATAGGAACATTTATACACTGTCTTTTCCAATTCACAAAAGAAAGTAGACGCTTATAATGATGCAAATAGTACTGAGATGTTTCTTGAATTTGTGTAAACAATAATTTGTAAATCAAAATAAGTTTTACTTACTTCTTCCCTGGACATTCCGGATTGTTTTGTTCTGTTCCATTCTCCGTAATACAATAGTGTACCATACCGGTCAAAAATATACATATTGTGAATTGTCATTACGACTTTTTAAGTTACTTGTAATGCTAATTATTAATTAGAATTTCTTACACTAAAATTCGCAAAGTATCGTAATTTGCGATTTGTATCAATTGACATTGACGTTTCGACGGATGTCAAAAAGGGACTTGATTTTTTGTCAGGTTTCGTGGTGGTATACATAATGAAACCTAAAACTTCTTACCATGGAGTAATGTACCTACCACATAAAGTTAAATAAAAACAAATCTCTTGCTATTTAAAGAACATAAAAATAATTCTTTTATGATTTGCGTGTTATTATGAGGCATACAAATTCTGTCGATTTTTACGTTGGTAATAAGTATTGATATAGATTTGTAATAATCAGTTTGGCAATACCACCAAGTCTCTTTGTCAAAAAGTCGAATTCTAACCATGGTGCAATATTCGTGATAGTTTACAAAATCGTTAAAAAAGCAGTACGAGATAAGTTTTTGTGAATAAAAATCGAGTAATTCTCAGAAGAAAGTGTATCTACACAGTAAGTACGGATTTTCAATCATTCCTTATTTGAACATGTAAAGTTTGAGGTTAAGTTCTTACCTAACATTGGGTGTTTCAGGGTGAAATCAATAAAAAATGGATGAATACACGAGAGAACCTTGCCCATGGCGAATTCTTGACGACTCTGGTGGTGCGTTTAT
The DNA here is from genome assembly GCF_014839805.1 of Manduca sexta. Taxonomy (NCBI): domain Eukaryota; kingdom Metazoa; phylum Arthropoda; class Insecta; order Lepidoptera; family Sphingidae; genus Manduca; species Manduca sexta. The sequence continues at coordinate 8,119,013 of NC_051135.1, read as the reverse complement.
AATGGGTGCCATCGGTGGCGGTATATTTCACTCAATAAAAGGATTCAGAAATGCGCCAGTCGGTTTCAGCAGGAAAATGGTATGTTCCATTTGGCCTTGCTTACGTATTTGTCTATATTTTTTCTGGATGTAAACATGTAAAAAAAAAATGTGTTGTGTATGTTATAGCACTAACCATTACAAAAGGACTCAACAGTTTTCATTGTATGCAATTTTGTTTTACAAGGAAAATCTAGGAAGTTACCACTTATGTTTATACAGAAATGCGAAGAAAGCAACTATCGGATATTTAAAGCTTTGGACAGCGCAACATGTTTTGGCATCTGTCCACTACACTTGTATAAACATAAACTATAGTGAATCATTGAAATGCTCACAAAATAGCTGCTATTAATTCAATTGATTATCATGAGTTAATTGGTTACACACTTTTTTATGTACAGCACAAGTAAACAGCAATTCAGTGGAGGAAACTACCAAACAATTTTATGTCCCTGTAAATATAATTGCACTTGCTGACTGATTGTAAAAAAATAGCACAATGGAATGATTAATAGAGATTTATTTTTTTATGTACATCTTTGCATTCAATATCTGACTACCATTTATAGCCTTGATAATTTGTCACCTAAATTAGAATATAATTTAAATAATTTAACTTTTTCTTAATGATAACAAATTACAATTTTTTCAGATATGCTAGTTTCTTAGGAGCCATTGATTTATATATGAAGTCCTGTACCAAAAGAAATTAGCATGGAATTAGGCAATGTCACCTTTTCAAATATCTCTCCCATTTCTAGTTAGGCAGTTTGGCAGCAGTCAAAGAGAGGTCACCAATTGTAGCTGGCAACTTCGCTGTTTGGGGAGGAATGTTCTCCACAATTGACTGTTCACTGGTATACCTGAGACAGAAGGAGGATCCATGGAACTCCATCATGAGTGGAGCACTTACTGGTGGCATCCTGGCAGCTAGGAATGGTGAGTGATGGGTGAAATGTTATGAAGACAGTTCTATGTATTGTCTGTGTATCTAAATTGTTTTCTTGAAATAGTGATCATGAGATCAAAGACTTTATTTAATGTAAAAGTTGTAAAAATTAATACAGTTTTCAAATGTCCCTGAGTGTTAGAAATATAATATTAAAGTAATGATTTTGAGTGATTATACTACAGCAAGGCTTGATACAAATATATTTTATGTATTTGCATATTTTTCCTAACTAAAAATATATTTTAATACCTGTTCAGTCTGTTCAATGCAGTGGCTGGTTTAGTCATGTGTATTGGCATTATGTAAATGTTGGATCATGTTTCAGTGCCACACAAGTTTACTTTATAGTATGTTTTTCTTTAAACACAACACTTTTATAAAGTATTACCTAATCTTTAGATTACACATTCAAATATAGTAGTTACACCTTGTAGTTGTTTGTATTTCTGTCTACAAGTTTCAATAGCCTAGACAGCACATTTCTAGAATGTTAGAAAGCTTTTTATTATGATTTAAAAATACAAAAAAAGACATATACAAATTATATATACATATATACATCATTTTATTTCTCCTTCCCTGCCAGCCCGAGCTGGCTTCTTTGTTTACTAAGTATATTTTTCATTTATTTTATTTTCAATATAAATTGTCTTTGTTTATATAAGCTAATTTAATTAAGTAATAATTAAATATTCTCATGTACCTTGACTTATCATAAGTGCAACTATGTTCGCCTACGTGATGAATAAAGCATTTTATTTTATTTTTTTATCACTTTATACACTAACTTATATAAGGATTTTATAAGAAAATTAACTGATAAGGTGTTTACTGTTCAAATAGCATCCGCCAGTTTATGAAAACTATGCCTTGTTTGCAACATAAGAGTAGGTAAAATAATGCTCATTTTGTAATATTTATACAGGTGTACCAGCAATGGCGGGCAGTGCACTCGTAGGCGGCGTTCTTCTCGCGCTGATCGAGGGCATCGGTATCATGTTCACAAGGATAACGGCAGAGCAGTTCAAACCACAACAACCAATATTTGAAGACCCCTCTGTGCTTGGTCAAAGTCAAGCACAGAGTCAGTCTTTCCAATAGAATTATAATTTATAATTTGTACAGGTTAAGCAATGTTGGGTTATTATTCTATTGGTTTCTGTTTAATTTAGATGTTGTTTATGGTCCTCTCTAATCTCTAGTAGTGAAAATTCTTTATTCTTTTCTTGGAGAGCATTCTTGATCTGTACAAATTTATATTACATCTTGCCACTTGGCATTGTACGTATTGTAGAATACTGTTAAACATGAATTGTTTAGTCATGTGTTTGTTATAGTTTCCTAAATGTAAACCTGCCATCACACTTAAAATTAATAGTTGATCATGAATTTTGTCAAGTAAATTTATGTTTTGTCTGGGAAATATTACTTTATTATTGACATTGGCAAAATCACTAATGAATAGATGGAGCCATTGAGTTTCACAAGATCAAGAACTTTACCATACCATGAACATTTTATTTTCCTCTTTACTTGAAAATAGGTGAAAAAGTGTAATTTAAAAAAACTTTCTTCTTTTGACTACATTATATAAATTAAATTAGCAGGTCATGACAAATATATGAGTTAGATTGTGGCTTAAATTCATGATTACACCAGTAATATAGTTTCCAAGTGACAACTCAGAATGTAGGTGAAGTGATAACAAACATATTTGACTTTTATAATTTTGTTTATTACAGTAAATATTCAATTGAATTCAGATCTTTGATGACACAAGTGATTTATTTTGCATCTGTGATATTAGCAGCACTGTGCTGTTTGCATAAATTTCACTTGTCGCAGGTCTCCGACAATGCACATGGTTTAATTCATCCAAAGCTCAATGACATGTTATTTATGTAAGATTCTTTTTAGATTAGAAAACTTGTGGTTTTATTAACAATATATTGATGGACAGGTTTGCGAGTGGCAAAATACACTATATCCCAATGTTAAGTAGTTTATTAAAATATCCCACATAGATTAATTTGTTGAATTGTATAAAGTAAAACCTTAAATAACTTAATCCAAATATTAAAACTGTTGTGTTAATTTTTATTCACCTAGCAAGCATTTTATTAAATGCTTAGAGTAACTAGCCTGCAGGAATATATTTTTTAATCTAGAAAGAATCTGTAACCATTTCATAGACTGCCACATGTTTGTCGTTCACAACTTATTTATTTTTTTCCATATAGTTGTGAGAGACAAGGCATTATTGTTTATACTGGTTGTGATCAATATTTGTTCCCTAATCCAATTAGTTTTACATAATGCTTAAAAAAATAAATGCCATTTATTTTGACATGTAGCATTCTGTGAAATGGAAAGTCCTATGTTTTATAGTGTTAGTTATTAAAACAGTTTTATAATTAAAATTAGTTGTTTTATTCATTATTACAATACAATATTAAATTACAATTATTTACATTTCAGTTAATAATATTTGAGTAAATTGGGGCAAGTCAGACTTATTGTAGTCATTAGGGAATTTACAATTGTCATTTTAATCTAATGAGAAGTATATAGCACAAGAAAATTAAATGTAATGGATTCAAATATTAATATAAGCTAGTTCAATACATATAGAACTGAGAAATACTTATCAAATTACAATAAAAAATGTCATGTTTAATTTAAGTGCACATTACCCTTTAGAATAGGCAGATACAGTCCAGTTAACCCTATATCTGATGGTATGAAGCTTTTATGATTAAAATAGAATCCAGATATTGTACATTTTACATCCAATTAACTATCACATCACATTTTGCTATACAACAGCAACAATAACTACATATATCAGAATAGAAAATAACATTTGCCAGAAATTGTCAATGGTAATGTAACAAACTTGTTTGAAATAGGGTAATTAAAATAAAGGCAATTCACACAATTCTTTAACGGGTCATTTTTCTACCGTCACGAATGTACATTACCAATTTTGTTTTGTGTTGCATTTTCGCCCATCTTCCTTATTTCCTTGATGACGTGCGCCAATACTTCAGGGTCTACGCCCAACTCGCACAGCCTGATACATGTCGAAAGAGTTTCCGCATCGAGCCCCGTGCTTAGGAGTTGAGATATCTGATGCATTAGTTGGAAGGCTTCCCGTGCTTGTCCAACTTGTGCGTTTTTCTCTGTCATTGTTTCTAAAAAATTAATGAATCATAGAAGGCTTGTAGTTGCAAGGAACGAACTGTATAAAAAGGTTAAAAACCACAATAATTATCAAAAATAAGGATTGTATTGGATTTTTGTGTAGATATTTATGAACGCGGGAATTGATGTTTCAGTTGTACATATTCGCAGGTTATAAAGCTTAAGTAGGGCAATAAAGAAAATTGATTTACCTGGGATTGTAATACGCACGTCTTAGAGAATAATTATAATAAAAAAGAAAAGTTAAGTCAGGAAACTCTTAATTTTTTAACGTCTAAAAAATCATAACAGATTTCCGTCAGAAACAAAACGTCAATGTCATTTTTTCTTTTTTATTCTTCGTCCTTAGAGGACAGGCTATAGTCTTACGACCATACTGCCTAGTCTTACGTAATAAAATGAGGCACTCCGTTTCTCGCAATAAATTATTAAAATATTATGTTGGCATTGATTATAATTTATGTGAATTTTTATCGAATTATTTTCGTAAAACATTACATAAAAGTGTTTCATCGGTAGTAATTTACTATTAAAGTAGGTAGAACGACGGGACAAACTTGTACAATGGACTTTTAGAATTGCTTTTAAACGCGACGTGACGCAATTTATTCACAGTCAGTCAGTTCACAGTTAGCCAATAGTAACTGTATCCACAGGTTCTAAGTACCAAACTGTTTCTCAGAATAATAATTATCACTTCAGTATTGTTCTAATGTCTTTACAAAGTTTCATATTTATTTCTTCAGTGGGTTTTTACATTCAATACATTACAATTTTCATTTTATTAGAATTATAATTAAATAATGTAAGTATTTCGCAAACTAACCACTCAGCGCGAATTTCGGCAATTCGTGAACTGCAACTAAAATTTTTGGTCTACAACAAATAAACATTGTCGTCTCCTACTTGATTTGAGTGACATTTTCTTTTACCCTTTGTCGAGATGAGCTCGACGTTCGCATAATGGTAAACGGCACAAACGTCCATAAATAATAGCAGTCATACAAAACTTTGAAATTCATGGTACTGCTAGGTATTAAACCATGTTCATCACCCTGAGACATAATTGTAACGAATGAATTGAATAATACACGCACACTGCTTTTTGATGATAAAAATTTATATTGCGACCAGTCTAATTATAATTTATTTGGTATTCAGGTACGAAACCGCCCTACCCACTTACCCAGGTGGACCTTTTCATTCGAGATAAGTACATCAAAGTGTGTAGGTATGTTGCACAACAAAGTAGTATGAAGAAATATATTTTTTTAAAGGAAGCTTTGTTATAACATTGAAAGAAAGAAGGAAAAAATATAATTTATTTGTATCCAATAAAAATACACAAAAACCACACCTTAATAAAGCAGCAATTCTAAAGCTTGATGATGGAATCATTGGTTCTATTCATATAATATTATACTGGAATAAAACTCAGTCTACAAAATTATAATAAGGTTATGGAGACTTTCATACTATGTGGTACAATGCCTGAGATAAGGATTTGCGTGCTCAATTCCTGCACGAGTGAAAAAGTTCCTTTCAACCGTAAAATATTATATATATATATATATATATATTGTTTCTGCTCATGCTGTAATTAGTTAAGTAAATTTTCTCGTATAGGTATCTCCTACGATAAATTGGCATAGCTTACGGGATATTGAGATTGCCAATGCTATTCCCCTGTCTCATGGTATTTAGATTATTAATAATAAAATGTTCGTAAATTAAACCTTCGCTTATGAAAATACTCCTTTAACCATTAAATCTGGTAGGTTACGGAATGAAGTAACAGTTCATACAGGAATAGCTGAGTACCATTATTTTCGGGCTATTTATGATAACAGCGTCTTGGGGGATGGCAGCAAATTTATTTTACTCCACAAACACTTAGGGAATTTATTATTCATAACCGTTTAGTGTTGCTCTCGTCAAAATTGAAATTCACGCGGGAGCTTTTAAACGTTCTACGCCGTGCAATACACTGCTATTTTTAAAACACCGCGTCTGCTTTGCCAAGAATAGATTGGTGTAGTTTTGAATCTTTCACTCGATACTTGTGTTTCGTGCTTTTCAAAATTACTCTGAAATAAATACGCTTTAGCAAATTATGGTAAGTGTGCCACCTTTTTGTGTTGCTTATTTTTTTTTGTGTGAAGCAAAGGCGCTATGTTTTTGATTATGATGTGTAACTTCAAAATTCGTAAAATTGATATTTGAGATAGCTCGTACATGTGATATTCGATGCATATTTAACTGTTCAATATGCGATCCATATGGACTAGAGTGCGAGGATTTGAGGACGTGTGGGTAAGATGTGAATATCATGCATAATCTCTAATATCTTTAATGCACATAAAAAACAACCTCTACACTCAAATACTTATCTACTTTAGTAAATAAATTTCGTTGTAAATACGATAAATTTAATAAAAAAAGATATTTTCAGAAAGACTATTAAGTACTTGACTAGATTTCTAGAATCTTCGTTACAGATGATAAAATAAAAAATGCGAGTAGCTGGAGTAAATATGCGAAAATTTAAATGACTTAGCATAAACTAATAATAGGATTCCAATAACAGGATACACACGCGTAAATGTCTTGGTTACTGACGTAGCTCGGAGGAGTGCGTAGGAGTTTTTTAAAGAAAGATAATGTTTAAAAGATTATATCTAATTGGGTTTTTTATAAAGAATTCGAAGATCTGGAATAGAATTATAGGATTACTTAGTTAATTTTACATTCTATTACTTTTAGCTATATTTTTATAGGATTTTCAATAGAATTTAATTTAATTAGATTGAGAATGTGGGCGAGATTACGTTTGTTTGTTTATATAATTAGAGCTTAAGCCGTTTAATTTCTTTATAGCTTTTATAAATAATAACGATTTGATTACTCAACTATACATATAATAAAATTAATTTAATATAATTCGTTTTAGTGCTTGTAATAAGCTGTTTCTACTCAGTCTTCTCCATAATAACAATTAACAACATTTTACGATGGAAATTTGGTCCACCCGTGTTTATTAAATTATTACGTTTATTACGTTTATAACACACAAGGTTCATTTTATGTCCGATACCCTAGTCTAATAACGAGTAACTGTCGCGAATTTTCAAGGCTAAATGCTACAAATATAAAAACTACGATAAACATAATGCGAGTGTTTTTCGAATCATTGGTAGAGACGCCGCTTTACGTTTAATATAGTGATTGCGTTTCTAACTTAACAGTTAATATGCAGGTTATTATTAAAAAATAGTCTGACCGGTTAATTCAAGTTATTCGTGATGTGCGTACACACAATATCTGTCTGTAGCAGCATGTCTTTTAGATATAAGATATATGCCTTCCTAACCGAATTTCGGTCACGGCGGCCAATCGCGACAAAGGAGATTAGTCAAGTACGCAGGAGATATTATAGTGCACAAGTGTGTGCGCAATACATAGGTGCACTCTCATAGTTCAGTGAGATGGTAATCCGACACGACCAGAGAGAGAGAGATCAGGAGCAGGACCAAAGCTTTACGTGTTTTTTGAGGCACGCAAATATCACACCAACTTCCTGACTCCGAGCTGCGACTAAGTAATGTTCTAAGATGGAAAAACCCAGTCACAATTATTTTGGCCCCACTCGGGTTTCCAACCCAGGACCCTAACGCGGTAGCCGTACTCGCACCGTATACAATTACAGTTACGCCACCGAGACAGTCAGCCTTTTACATAATTTACGATTTTCTACCTAAACTATTAGGTAAATATGGTGAAAATAATAAAAGCGAGTATGTGAAGATGTTTATTAAAACGGATACTATTATCTTACACGACTAAACAATGGGACTTCTCTTTCGTGCAATTCTTCCAGCTGGCGTCACCGCGAGAAACACCTAGAAAACATTAAGGTGGTAGCTCAAGGTCCATTTTCATACATTTTGTTTCGGCTTTAATCTGGGTAACTAAACAAGTATTGGCAAGTAAAGAATTTAAATTCACGTCTAGTTAGTGATTAGTTCTCGCAGTTGAAGAAAAACGTAAAATAATTAATAATCATGGATATTTCGGCCTTTAAAATTTAATATGACGAAATTTTAAAGGCAGAAATATCCATGATTATTAATTATTTTTACATTTTTCTTTCAACTGCGAGAACTAATCACTAACTAGACGTGAATTTAAATTCTTTACTTGCCAATACTTGTTTAGTTACCCAGATTAAAGCCGAAACAAAATGTATGAAAATGGACCTTGAGCTACCACCTTAATATTAAATCAAACAACGCAAGAAGTGAACAAAGAAACTAAATCCCAATATCAATTTAATTAAGTTAATCCATTTTGTCCCCGGGATTGGTTAAAACACATTAATGCTGCCGCACGACATTCGGTTAAAATGTGTGTCCGTCGGTTCCAAACGTACGATTGCTTCGTTTGTCTTTACTCCGATGTATTCTGCAGTTTGTGATTGTTTTCGTGTTATTTCTGTTGACTTTCCAGCCACAGGCTTACGCCATTTAGTAATGATATTAGAAAGCGCAGGTCTCTGTTTTGTTTTATATTTAAATTTTATGTATTCAACAGTTATTTGAATAATTTAGGTTTTATATAGTTCGAATCCCAAGGGCACACACCTCTGCCTTTCCTAAAAATTATGTGTGTATTCTTTGTGAATTATCGCTTGCTTAAACGGTGAAGGAAAAACATCGTCAGGGAACCTGCATATCTGAAAAATTCTCTACTAGGAATTTTCGAGAGTGTGTGTAGTCTACCAACCCGCACTAGGCCAGCGTGGTGGACTAAGGCCTATTCCCTCTCAGTAGTAGAGGAGGCCCGTGCCCAACAGGGGGACAGTATATAATACAGGGCTGATATTACATTATTATATAGTTCGGGATTTGCAGTTAAAGTATGCTATACATCAGAATGATGTCGCAGATATTAGGAAAGAACTTTTAGCTAAATTGGAACAAATATTTGAGTTATTCGTCGGTATTACAGTGGCGAAGGGTCCATATAACCCAATTCCTACCGGCCTCTCTTTGTATAGAATCTAGTTAACATTACAGTGATTTGCAGACCGCATTTATGGATATTGGTACCTATATTTTGTGTCGGGTTCCCTTTAAAAAAAAATTACCCTTCGCCACTGCTGTATGACCAACAACGTCACAAACTAAAATGTAAGAAATATTTGGATGATAACAAGCCGCTATTTAAATTACATAACTTTTATTTTATTAGTCTAGCTGCACTTTACCTACAATGTAACAATTGTAATTAGATTGTATTCGGTATTTGCAGTCTGATTCAGTCCAGAGTCAAGAGGCGGGCGGTGGTGAGACAGTGGCACCGGCGCCGCAGGCAGCACCGGTAGCACCCGCACCCGAGGCTCCTAAACCCGTGAGTATTTATAATTATCCATGAAAGAAATTAATTTATTATTTTATAAAGTAAAACGGGATAATTAGAATTAGAGCTTTTTTATTTTCGTATTACGAACTGGTTTTTATTAACGCATTTACCTTAATTTGGTGTCCGATAAAAATACTTTTTGTCTAGTAAAGAATATATTTTTGTTTACTTATTACTTTGCTGTATAATATATTATGAATAAATACATATTACTATATATTTATCTACGAAAAAAAAATAGAAGTTGTTGAGTGAAGTCTTTGATTATCGGATTCTAAGGTGGAGGCACCAGTCCCGGCACCAGAAGCTAAAGTTGAAGACCCAAAAGAAGTGAAAGAAGAAGTCATACCAAAAGTAGAAGAAAAACCAGCTGATGAAGTAAAACCGGAGCCAGTTGCTGCCAGCTCGGCAGAACAAATTAGTATCCCTGAACAAAAAACAGAGATCCAAGCCACCAATGGAGATGTAATTTGTATTATCACTACTTTTAGTCTAATTACCAATGGTAGGAAAAAAGCAACTAGAGAACCCATAATATTAGAGGAATTAAAACGAAAGGGACGAAAATTGTACTGTAAGGGTTGGAGAATTTTCAATTCCAACTTTTACTAAAGATTTCGTACAAAGGCAAAGTTTATAACTCTATTTCATGAATCGCTTCTTGTTATTAGTTACGCAGAAGTTTTATGGATTTAATTATCATCAAGAAATTTTGGCAAAAATTGGCTTTTTCTCTACGCGTTGAACTGGGAACGTAGTTAATATAGGAAAATTGTAAGTCTTCATTGATAAGAAAATGGTCTTTGTTCTACGATGTCACGAAATATTATTGCCGTATAAAGTTGTGAAAGTTAGGTTAACTAATAAAATAAAACGGAAAAATAAATCTTAGTACTTTAATACGATAATATATTTGGGTAATAAGGTAAATTGATTATTTAGGGTTTCGTTCGAAAACTATTTGTGGACTTCTTTTGGTGCGGTATGTGATTAATCTATACTATTATATAAAGCTGAAGAGTTTGTTTGTTTGTTTGTTTGTTTGTTTGTTTGTTTGTTTGTTTGTTTGAACGCGCTAATCTCAGGAACTACCGGTCCAAACTGAAAAATTCTTTTTGCGTTGGATAGCCCTTTGTTCGTGGAGTGCTATAGGCTATATATCATCACGCTATACCCAATAGGAGCGGGGCAGTAATGGCTAATCTCAGGAACTACCGGTCCAAACTGAAAAATTCTTTTTGCGTTGGATAGCCCTTTGTTCGTGGAGTGCTATAGGCTATATATCATCACGCTATACCCAATAGGAGCGGGGCAGTAATAGCTAATCTCAGGAACTACCGGTTTCAACTGAAAAATTCGTTTTGTGTTGGATAGCCCTTTATTTGTGGACCGCTATAAGCTATATATCATCACGCTATGACCAATAGGAGCGGAGCAGTAATGGCTAATCTCAGGAACTACCGGTCCAAACTGAAAAATTCTTTTTGCGTTGGATAGCCCTTTGTTCGTGGAGAGCTATAGGCTATATATTATCACGCTATATTCAATAGGAGCGGAGCAGTAATGGCTAATCTCAGGAACTACCGATTCGAACTGCAAAAATATTTTTGTGTTGAATAGTCCTTTGTTTGTGGAGTGCTCATAGTTATATATCATAACGCTATGACCAATAGGAGCGGAGCAGTAATTGCTAATCTCAGGAACTACCGGTTTCAACTGAAAAATTCGTTTTGTGTTGGATAGCCCTTTATTTGTGGACCGCTATAAGCTATATATCATCACGCTATGACCAATAGGAGCGGAGCAGTAATGGCTAATCTCAGGAACTACCGGTTTGAACTGAAAAAATCTTTTTGTGTTGGATAGCCCTTTGTTCCTGGAGTGCTATAGGCTATATATCATCATGCTATGACCAATAGGAGCGGAGCAGTAATGAAACATGTTGCAAAAACGGGGAAAATTATGAGTTTTGAGAGCTTCCGTTGCCTGCGCTGCGTAAACGGTTAAAGTTATGCAACATCGATGTATGACGGGATTGTTTCACTTAAAAAGTTCTAAATAATATAACAAAGTCCCCCGCTGCATCTGTCTGCCTTAACGTGTTAAACTCAAAAACTACCTAACGTATTAAGATGAAATTTGGTATGGAGACAGTTTGAGACCCTGGGAAGAACATAGGCTCCCGGGAAACGACTATTTTTATAACGGAAAACTTTAGCCTGAATAACTTTATAACGCGGGCGGAGCCGCGAGCAAAAGCTAGTGTAATTATAACAATGAAGTTTTTTTTTTAAATACTGTATATAATGAAATCCATTGAAATGGAATGTTTCTCTATTTTAAATTACAGAATAGCTGGCAAGAAAGGGAAAAGCAGCTTCTTTTAAAGATAGAAGAATTAGAAAAAATTAAAAACGAAAGGACAGAGGATGGCCTGAAATTAGAATTAAAGGTATGTAATAGTCCTGTAATGTAATAAGGGGCGATTTTTCGAATTCCAGAATTCGAGTCGAGACTAGGAAAAAATTCCAATATTACTTTGTTTGACTCGAGCTTCGACCCGAGACCTCAGATAGAGCATGTGATACAATACCATCGAGACTGCCAGAAACGCGCAGATAGGAATAATTATTAGATATTTATAAACACTTTGTAATTATATATACCCTAAATAGGTTCGTGAAGAAGAAATCGACCTTCTAAAAGCTAGAGTAAAGAATTTAGAAACAGAACTGCAAGCCGCCCTGTCTAAACCAAGCGGAAAGAATCAGGAGATGATTGAAAACATCAAGCAGCAGCACGAAGAGGTAATTAGTTTCTTTTGATTTATTGATTATTGTTCTGTTCTTAATTATATTAATAGCAAAATTATTACAAAAACTTTCAAGTAATTGGAGTAGTTACTAAGAATAATGGCTTCGACATTGGCAACTTTGTTCGCGAGATAGTTTATGCTTTAATCAATTTCTATAATAGCGATCGCAAACTTATAACACAAAACATCAAAACGAAAATTGTTTTGTTCTTTTAACGAATTGTGAAACGAAATGTAGCAATTAATTATTAGTTGCTACATTTAGAACAATGGGTTATTTTTCTTTGTGCTCGTAATAACTTGGGTCAAGTGAAATTTGGAGACATTGTTATATTATTATGCATTTAAAATGTTCAAGAAAGCTGAAGATGTAATAACAAAAGTTTTCGTAACTACCTTACATGTTGTAAGATTTTATCAAACAGTTTCAATATGGGGTAACTGTAAGAATTGAAGTAGGTACTTACACATCTTCGTAGTCCTTAGATTCTTCACCTAAAGCTCTTAAAGTAAACTTTATGCACTGTTTATTAAAGTTAATTCTTGGTCTTATTTTATTTAGCTGCTAAGCAAAGCACGCGGCATGATCTTTGATAAAACGAAGATGGTGAAGAACCAAGAGTTGCAAATCGAGGCGCTGACCACGCAGGTGGCGTCGCTCAAGGATATCAACCAGATCACCAAGGACCTGCTCGAGATCAGGAACGGCGAAGTCAAGGCGATGGAGGTGAGCGCCTCTTAGTTAATGAAAATATAGGATTATATAAATATATCTCTACCTTTATGGTTGAAGAGTTAAGGAAAGTAAATACCAACAAGGGCATACGTCTCATCGAGTTTATGTCCTCAGCACGATTTGATGGTATTGGGCTATATCGTTGTGTGAGTTAGTAGAATTTTGTTCTATTTATTCCTATCAATGCAAGTTTGTGAGTCTGACCAGTAGTACCAATGATTAATCCGTTTCAAAAAACTCTAGCATTGCATATGATGAATATCAGCAACGGATTGCAAATTAATTCCAGGACCGTCTGCAAGTGATGGAGGCGAGGTTCAAGGCGGAGAAGAACAGGTACGACCTGGTGCTGCAGCGGGCACAGACCAGCACGAACATCAACGACGACCTGCGCAAGGAGTACGAGACGCAGCTCGCCATCTTCAAGGTAATAGGTTCAACTTCGTATTCAAACATATGCTGCCTTACTTATAGCCTTGTTTTAGCGTTAAGAGGTGGTTAAGAATTGCTTAAATAGAAACTGAGCAACCCAATATCATTTTGCCTGACCCGGGATTCAAACCCGAAACCCGAGCGGTATCGTAACAAAACATCCACGCCACCAAGGCAATCACTGCTCTATGACATAAATAACCCAAACGATAACACTCACACAGAAGGACATTTGAATATGAGAAGTAAATCTACTTTAATCCATTAATATCCTTGAGTAATATCCTTGAGTCTTGACCCAAAAATGTCATTTCACAAATTTCCTTATTCAATTTTATATATAAGCTTTTATTTGGAAGATGAACAAGGCCAGATTAAAATCATTTTCAACCCTTTCGCAAGACAACTTGATAATAAATAGCCTTTCCAAGAAGCGTATGTACCTATAGAAATTGTTAACAAGTTTGAAATAAAATACCGCTGGGCTTTAGGAGTAAACGGAATTTGTAGAATATCCAATATCGAAGTAAAATATGATGAATTTACTATTTATATAGGGACACAAGAGTCTGTTAATTTATATTCTTATCATGGGAAAACTGTTGAACAGATTTAGTTGCAAATTTCATTGTTTTGTTAAGCGAAACTCCAATAAACATATAAATACGCAATAAAATTCAGCAAATATAAAGATGCATAACATATTTCAGCTAGTAGAAATTTAATAATGATATAACTTTGCTATAGGAATTAATATGACAATTGACGGGGACAAAATAATCCACCTTCTATCTTTAAAGCAACCGTTATTAGGATAAAGTTAAGGTTCTTACTTAACAAAACAAAACATAGTGTTGCTAGCGAATGATTTATGTTGTACATTTTAGTTGAATACTTTAATATTATATTATGATTAAGTATAAAACAAGCTCAAGTGAATACTAAGAAATGCAAGTTGAAATATTTTATTTATTTTGCAGGAACTCAGAGAGAAATACGAGCAAAGGGTTCAAGCGTTAGTGGCTGAAAACAACAAACTCAAAGAATCCGTGAAAGAAGGCACTTCGTCGTAACAAACACCATTGTTGACTTAAATAAGACTGTTTTTATACGTTTATGGTCTTTTGATAATTGTATTATTGTAATTAAAATTTTTTGAATAAATTTCGTAATTTGCCTTCGTTTTTCATTTAGTAAATTATAATGCATATAAAAATGTAACATCCTCTGATGGCGAAGCTCAAGGCCCAAGCCACTGGTGCTTAGGGATTCAAAAGTGACGAATCTCCTCGTATTGCGTGCTGTGTCCAGCAATACTGCCTTCTCTTCTAAAAAATGCTAACATGCTTACATAATTAAAATTAATTTGTCATAATTGCAATAAGTGCTTATTTCTTTTACTAAACATTGAATTTTGTATCCTATTGACTATCGATGGATAGGTTTGAGGTGTTGGAGCCCAGAGTAGGTACTTATAGAACAAATTTAGATTTCTGGTTTTGACCAATTCGAATAAATAATCTTGGACGAGATGCGTTTCTGCTGACGATATTTGGTGAATTAATGACCATCTCCTCCATTTTGTTTAGGCGGCCATTTTGAATTAAGGACGGACCAGGACAATCAATATGCGTTTCGTACGACGCAGATTGTCCAGTGTTTACATCACCGGACATGATTAATGCGAGATGATAATGCAGAAACGTCACCTCCTCGTTACTCTTCATTATTGAATCATGTTTGGTATTGCACTAATTGTCGATCTTGGTTAATCTAATTTACATTTTACTCTTTTATTGGACTTAGGTTAATGAATGAAGGTAAACCTTGAATTTTGCCGGCGAGGTTTTGAGGAATTTCTTGGCGGACGGAATAGACATAACGATGTTACTCAGCCACACTGAACAATGAAATTATCTTACAATTTCACAGTATACATCCACGATACAATTCGCAAACATTGGAATTCAGTTCCTAGACGCAACGTGAAATCAAATTTATCTCTTGAGTTTCCTACCTGGCTTTGTATATGGAGATGTTATTAACCACACAAAGCTTGAAGCAAATTAATTATCGTGCAACTTAACAACACAATGCCGTTTATTTCGTTTTAAAACAGTAAACAATTTATAACTTAAATATACTTTCATTGGTATTATTAATACTAGTTTTGTATTTTCATTCTGTCCCGTTGCTGGCAATTTCATCATTATTATCATCAACATCACCCCGTATTTACTTTAACTTAATGTTAAATATTACTTACGTATATATAGATATCGGCCTGTTACAATGTAATTAAGTACCTGTACTATGTAAAAATCACACTCCAATTGAGGTTATAAATGATTTTTTTTGTTAGTTTTCTTTTTTTTTTTTCTCTTTCTTGGTCTTAGATTAGATACCTCCGCAGGGAAATTAAAATTAAGCAGCGTGTGTTTGTCACAGGAATTTGAATTAATTATATACTGTATCACATCATGGGACGGAAATAATCTAGTCTAGCTTGAAGTTACAACTCTACTTATCCGTAAGTGCAAGTGATTTTTATTTTGACCTCTTCAAATTGTAAACCTTAAGATTCTTCATAACTTTCGACATGAAAGATTAAATCTGGTATACAATTTGAATGTCTTCGAGTGTATATGCGACCCTTATGTACGGACCCGTAATTAACTAGTCTCAAGATTGTCTGACCTGATTGCTGTTTAAATTAGTTCAGTAAAGTGCCACCGGGAGCCAGTCACGCACGCAATTTATAGATTTTAGGCTAATTGCACTCTGAATTTATCTGTCTTTCTATAATATCATTATAGATTGTGAAAGAGTGTTGTTTTGTTTTACAAAAGTACGACATAATTTATATATTATTAATAGTATTTATAAATGAACAATTATAGCTATTTTGTCTACAGAACAGTATTTTAAATTGTAGTTTTTTAGTTAAATGTTAATAAACTTCGTGACAAAAACATGAAAAACTAAACTTAACATGATATTAAAAGAGAAAGTTCATTTTTTAACTGAATATGATTGACAGGCTTTTTATTTTATTTTAAGAATGTTAAAATATTGAACAAAATATATTCTAAAAATGTTTATTTAAGGACGCATAAGATATTTTTTTTGTAATCTTAAATAATACTTATTTGCAGCTCCAATTTATACAGCGGCAGCTTAACAGCGCCATCTTTAAGTTGTAAGCATGTCTTCAAGGTCATGACTCATGACTACACTAAATATAATTAAATAATTCGAGTGACTTACATTACAAATTTTAAACAATTATAAGAACTTTGATACGGCTTGGAAAAACGTTTATCCTCTAAAAACCTATAAGCAAGTTGTGCCGCTGTGCGGAACTTATGGTGGCTGTGATGACCATTGCTATCGTGCATCACGATCTACAATTACTGCACCAAGATTTGCTAATGTCTAGTGTGGGCGGCAGGAGTTGAAAGTCCATATGGCAAACCAAGCACCGGAGACTTCGCTATGTCCAACTTAGTTCAGTATAATAGTGCTGGCATATGCTAATAATATGCCTAACTGCTATTGGATCAGCATTTCGCATGTTAATTATTATGAGAGAATTGTTTACAAATATTTGTGTCCAACTCCCCGACTATGCCATCGCTCTATAGAGACGTTCTGATAGTTCGTCAAAGTTAGTTATATATTTTGATCCCAACGTCCGGGGAATCCTCACAATATCCCAATAGATTGATTAACATTGCGTGCATCCTTCGTTAGCTCTATGTATATTAGGAACTGAGCTAAAGTATGGGGCCGCTAACATAGTTAACACCCAAAGCAAATTTTTAGGAACTGTTTAATAATAAAATCTTTGTCAAAGTTTGAGTAGTGATTTGGTTACTTAATAAGTATCTATTTTATAACAATAAAAACTCAGCTGTGTAAAAGTTCTTTTTTGGGTGTTTTCTTAATTTTAATAATATTCAAAACAATACACTCGTAAAAATGAAAACCATGCGGATAGGAAAAAAAACGTAAGTTTTATTCCATAACTTGAAGGCTGTTCTCAGTTTCTTCATAGGTTAAATTCTTTAAATATTTAGAAATACGAATTTGCAATACTTTTAATTCAGTGGATAAATAAGTAATTTACTTTATTATGGTACCCATTAGAAAAAAAAGGTTCGATTGCTATGCTTAGGATTTCGTGTTCGATTCTAATATAAAGTGAGTGAATATTGAGATTTTCTGCTCTGTATCAATCCGAAGTGTAAAATGCGAGACGGAGTACCCGGTGAATGATAACAGGCAGGATGGTAATATTATTACACTACCTAATAGAGCCGATGATTTCATAGGGGTTTGTTACATCTCTGCCTACCTCTGAAAAGGAAAAAGACATGCGGCTATGTTCTCTACGGCACATATTATGTGTATTGTTACACCTCTGCCTACCCCTGGAAAAGGAAAGGTCGTGCAACTACGTCCTCTACGGCACATATGATGTGTAAAAAAAGATTTTACTCAATAAAAACACCATTCAAATAATTGCGGAACCGATAAAGGCCCGGCGGGATCCAGAGCTCATCAATATGCGCAACCCCTTCCATGTTTGGCAACTCAGTTTTATCGGCAAATATTAAATTAATCGTAGAACTGAATGCAAATGAACGTTCGGCGCGCACTTGTTTTTGTACTGAACGATTTGTGGTGTGGCGTCAATGTACTGTAATTGGAACGAGCTTGAGATAAGGGATTAAGGGCTGCTATTTTTTTGGACACCAGTGCGGCGCCGTTATGCAGAGTGTAATTTGACACTTCACACTTTTTTTAGTCTGTGGCTGCCTACCTTGCCTCTTATTATCTTCCTTTGTACTTATGTTATAATGCAAAATCTTATGAAAATGTTTGGATGTTCGTTTGAATTAAACGCAGAAACAACTAAACAGAGTTGATTGAAATTTGAAACACGGATAGACTGAGTCTTGAATTAAAAAAAAATTCACGGGAAAGAATGGAATGTTTAATTTTTTTCTTAATAGATGGCGCGAGCAGCTTGCAGTGTTTTTGCTACGTTTGTAACGCGAAAGGTTTCACGGGAGAAGTCGCGAGCAAAACTTAGTTTTAATCCATAACGACTACCAACTTAGATTCAATATGTGTCGCAATTACATAAGATTTAGCAATTAAACTATTTAATGGAGTATAAAACAAGAATAATAGTGGCACTAGCACGGATGAAATCACAGGCAACATCACTTTATGGTTCATCTACTTCACTCCGAGCGAAATGTAGCAAGATCTCTAAATGGAAAAATAAACAATTATTGTACTAATGACATTGCAATGGTTTATTGTAATTAAATACAACGTTCTTCGTTATCTCGGTTGTTTTGACTATTTGTAAATGTTTGTTTTAATTAGAAGTATTGGTTTATTGATTATTTTACTAATAAATATTTTTAATCAGCGGTTTACCCTTTTTGGTCGCGCGATAATCAATTTTGTCTATGAAAAAAATTCATGAATCAATATCTATACTAATATGTAAAGCTGAAGAGTTTGTTTAAATGCTTTAATCTCAGGAATTACTAAACAGTTTTACTAATAGGTTTCACTTTTTTTTTACTAATAATTTAGTACTAATTACTCTTGAGTCTATAGCAATTAAACTTTATACTTACTATAAATAGCGATAACTTATAGTCGTTTCACACTTCAGACGTCAACTCGTCAATCAGTTTAAAAATCTTTAAAATGTTACTCACAATATGAGTTAATTTGATGAATCCCGTGTAGAGCGTTTTAAACGCCGTCTATTTTATTGAACTAATTAATTAAACATGTTTACGAGTACAGCAAAGACTAGATGGATAATTATTGTAATCTTATCTTACACGTGCTGGATTAAACATTTGATAAAATAATAAATTATCGTATACTAGCGACCCGCCCCGGCTTCGCACGGGTGCAATGCTGATACTAAATACACTACAGAAAAACTGTGAACGTTGTATATAAAAAGATAGCGGCCCGCTCTGCAACAGTAAACGTTATATTTCAATTAATTTATATAAAACCGTAATCTACTGTTTACCTAAACCTTCCTCAAAAATTGTACTATCTTTTAGTAAAAACCGTACAAAAATCTATTCAGTTGATTTCGAGAAAATCGATTACATACAGACATACACCTTTTGGGGACTCGTTTTACAATATGTATAGATGAGAGTTCTGCAAAATTATAAAAAACAACCAGTCCTGTTATTATACGTTATAATTAAAAGTGAACTGCATGCCGCTTATAATGATCACTACAAGAAATATGTTACTGTGAAAAATCACAGCGCAAAATTAACACAGTTAAAAAAATAGAACCCTTTAAAACCGTTCAGTCACCGAGGCGGTGCAAAGGCTTCGTAAAGTCTTATTAACACATTTTGGTTACGAAACTTTAAATGGTACAGGACAGCAACGTGTTTCGTTCTTTGTATAATTCCTTTTTCTAAATTCTTTTATTCCAGTTCTCATAGTGGTATTTAAAGATTGAAATATTGTTATAGAGTCTAGAATTCGTGCCCAATACGGCACTAGGATCAATCTCTATCGCACTATGGGACGAAACACACTTGGCAAAAAGTCGGTGCCCTGGTTGCACCTTTGCCTACCCCTTCGGGGATAAATGCGTGACGTGTGTTCATTTTGATAAAGAAAGCACTGTTGTATTCCTTTGCGTTTCTTTGTAATATTACGTTTTGCTCCAGATATTTAGTGAATGCTAAAAGGATCGCTGTGTTCAAAAGCTCATTTTGTGTTTGCCCTGGATATTTAATCCATTGTGTCCCGCAGCCGCTGGACCGAGCCGTCCGCGCGCTCCATTGCGCTCGAATCTTGTTACCAACCATAGTACAGAGACATTCAGTGACCAATCAGGGTTCGGATCAAGAATTGTGATCGATTTAGTAATTTACGCAGTTGTACTAGTCTTGTAGATGAGACTGGGGTTAGTAAGGAATATTTATGAACATGTTAATGGCATTAATGTGTATTATTTTTTATTGTTTGGGGCATCAGTTCAGCACTAAGGAGGCGGATTGTTGGCAACACCGCTTTTTGGTTGATTCTGTTTTTTAATAATTTATGTATTTTATTTAAAATAAGATTTGTTACATTGTAAACGGAATTAAATTTTTCTCAGTATTCATTGAGCATTCCTAGATATAGTTTATTATTTTAATTAGTCCAGAGCCCTATCGCTTCTCTGTCCTTAACAAATGGTATCCACAAATGTCATTTGAAACGTAATTTATACCGCGCTGACAAAATTTATACCCGACAAAATAATGGATGGAAATAACAAGAAAATTAACTATAAAGAGTAATTCGCAATGAAAAGTGCCGCCAAAGTCGGTCGACAGGCAAACCAAGCTAAAGATAATAAAATGAGCGCACCACAATATTAATTTCGGGCTTCGTCGTTGTGCAATAAAGTGGTTAAATTTGAACAGCACCCACGCGCTCTAGGCTAATATCTTCCACCCGCAATACGTGAGGTGTGCTATCTTTTATGTACATTTGTTGATGCCTTTAAAACTTTAATAGATAAGGAGCAAATCTATGTGTGAGAGTTCATCTAGATATTTAAGTTTTGTCTATTTGTACTGCTAAGTAGTGTGCAGCATTTATTAGTTCCAGTGAAAGGATATTGTGGCTAATACTTATATTTACTTGGTTTGATAGTCTTGTTTAATATGTAATTATTTTACTATTCTTAGTCTATCTTTAAATTAGTTTCAAATTCATTTATTGTCAGATCTAGCGATTGTAAACTTTTACAAATAATGTTGTATACATCTGTAAAGGTTTATCACCTAGTATAAGAAAATTCATTGTATTAGTTGTAAGGATATAGTGGTAAACCGATGGTGTAACTATTGCATAAGTAAATAAAATGTACACTGTACAAAGTTATGCGGGTTAGCATTTTTTAATAAGATTTCTACGTCCACATCTTATTCCATATCGTTAAAGAATTTATTATTAAGGTGGCAAATAGAATCTGTTATCACTGCTTACCAGACCATTAATCAATTTTTTTCACTATCATTCTCAAGCCAAAAATGGCCTATTGAACAACAAATAACTGACTAAAATTATTTATTGATACGGACTCTAGGAAACTAATCATCTTTGATCAATAAATACCTTCACAGTTTTACCACTACTGCGTCAAAGAATAATAACTGAACGGAATAATCGTATAGTAGATGGCATTATTCACGCAAGCACTTCGTTATTCTGTTATCGGCGAGCACGCAGCGGCGTGACGTCTCCATTACACCAGGCTGATGTACTGGGATGGAATGTACTTCCATTTGTTATAATACCTTTATTTTATACTTTGTTTTGTTCACGTCTTCGTTGAGTTTACGTTCTACAACCCCGCAGCTTTGTCATATTAAACTGGATATGATAGAATGTTGGTGGGCTCTGACAGTGTGATTCTAAAGACTTTTGAGGTTAGTGGTAATGTAAATGCGGGATTTCTAAAAAAACAATACTGACGAAGAACTCGCCGAGATTTTGCGGGCAACAATTGCTAATGACGTAAAACGAGCACAATAATGCATCTCCTGAAGGGGCAGTAATTTGATCGAAATATTATTTCAACTTGTAGTAAAACCGCATTTAAATACTTTCTATTAAAACAGAGTAATTTTTACATTCACAAAAATAGTAACCAATTAACACTATGATATAATTTTACCCTATAATATATACATTATACTCATCACATGAACTCCTGTAAGGGATAAAAAAATATTCAATCAGGTGCAAAGTACCCGCAGGATAAAAAGAGAATGCGAAGGTTTCGCTTTCCTATTTACTGTGGCTGCGTCGGGACCGGAAATGGTACAACTGCACAACCATTTCCCGCGACACACACCTCAAATGTCACCGGCATTCGACGTTTCAATTAAAAGTTCTCGCTAACCTTTTTTGAACCTGTAATGGCTGCTATAAGTTTTTGAATGGATTTAAAATTATAGAGGTTTAATTACATTTGGAAAGAAAACATCTTAACCTACATGCCTTCATTAATATTTGTATATATCGTATTATTTATATTTATTGTTGTATTTGTATACCGCTACAGTTATATTTGATGCACCTACCTTGTTTACCTCTGTACCACTATAAGGTTGACTGGTAGAGAATGCCGGCAACATTAAGTCCGCCTATGCACAATATTTAATTGTATATGAGTGTAAATAATAGTTGGGCCGTAGCCGAGATGCCCTTCTACAATCGTTAACGCTAACGTTATGTATGGAATACATAGATAGATATACATAGATAGTAATGATAGACTTATCAACACGATATGTCATGTTACTTATATGTTTTTTTTTTCTACCGGTGTTATAAGTTGCGAAAGTTTTTGAATACGTTAGGATGTTTGTTAGAAGTAAATGCTAACATTACTCAACGAATTTAGATTTGGATAAAATTTGGCATACACATATTCCAGATCCTAGATTAAAATACAGTCTATGTTTAATCTCGTAAATATATATAATGGATATTTTAGACTATGAAAAGTCTTGGACGCGGGTAGAACGGCAGGCCATACCAAGTATATACCTATATTATAAATTGATTAACAATAGAACTAACTTCGTATGGCAGGCTTATAAGATACAAGCACAAACAAGCATTAGTTTGTACTTGCGTGCACTTCAAAAAGCAATTAAGTGTGAAGTTGTCCCTGTAGTTAATTGCAGTGAAGTTAGCAGGTTGCGGTGCTCAAACTTCCACTTAACGAAGTTTGATCGCCTTTGAGTGTTACAATCTAATGATTCGTCCGATCGGGAATAGGTACTGTATCTAATAAATAGCTGATTAGTTTGATTATGTGTTTTATTTCTATCCTATAAGATTTAAAAATCCAATGTGACATGGCGTTATGCTATCCAGTTCTTTGTAATTATAAAATTTTATAAAATGTTTATCTGTTTATGAATAGTGGTGGCAAATGCTTTGTTTATTACGTCATTTTTATATTAAAACATCTACTCTATTGAAAAAAAAAGAGGTAAAATAATTTTGTCGCGGATACTTAATCTTTCTAACCATTAAGCTGAATTCAAACATTCTTTCATAGTAAAAAGCTATTCGTGAATAACGAAATGCTATATTTTACTTGGACATCATTAATTTTATTCCGGAGAGATTTTTACACCCGAGTCACGGATAAAACCTAGTTGCTTACTTGAAACGCTGGTTCGATTAAGTAGGTTGGTCAATCACTCAATCTGTTGACTTGTTCTTTGTTTGCTGAATCACCTCTCCTATAATTTCAGCAGTTACTTCGCTTAACATTTTATTTATGGTTCGGTGGTATTGAAAATTAAAGGGATGTAATCAGTTGCGAATTTTACGAAATAGTTAATGACTCAAGTTCATTTAAAACGTAATTGATCAATATCATCATCATCATTATCAGCCGCGGATGTCCACTGCTGAACATGTGCGTTCTCCAAATATTTCCAGATTGACCTACTCGAAGCGACCTGCATCCAACAACCTCCTGCGGCAACATATTGATTTATCATTGATAAATCTAATATAAAAATTTTACTATTAAAAATGTGTCTTATTTTAGTATTACTACGAAAACCCGTTCAAGATTACGTACTCAATAAAGAGTGTCGTTGCGTTAGGTGTTCAACCCGTAAGAGTATTCAGACCGGTTTCAACTTGACTTGAAGAATATTGACTCAAGTCCCACCCTTTGGTGCGTGAAATCCGTTAAAACGTCGAGCAGCCGGACGGGGGATTTCTTCAAGACTCTTCAACATAAATCGGGGATTTAAGAGCTAAAATTATATGAGTCAATAAAATGACTGTTTTAGTCTGCGGCTTTAGTATCGGGAATTGTCTTAATTGGTATACGCGTCGAAAATAATATTGTAAGCGGCGATAGCCTAGTTGGTTGCGGAACGGAATGCCGAGACGAATGTCTGCAGGTTCAAATCCCAAGGGCACACGCCTATGACTTTTCCAAATTATGTGTATATGAATATATATCTTTGTGAATTATCGCTTGCTTTAACGGCGAAGGAAAACATCGCGAGGAAACCTGCATGCCTGAGGAGTTCTCTATAGGAATTTGCGAGGGTGTGTGAAGTCTACCAATCCGCACTGGGCCAGCGTGGTGGACTAAGGCCTAATCCCTCTCAGTGGTAGAGGAGGCCCGTGCCCAACAGTAGGACAGTATAAAATACAGGGCTGATATTATTAATCCACAATTGATTTCTTAAGATATTTTTCTATGAAACCAAAGTAATAGCGGATTAGAGCGGCATATCGAGCTTAAAATTAGATAAAGTGACAATCGTAGCCAATATCCAATGACATAAATACTCGAACGATTATATACATCTGTAGGCTGTACGTTCCGATTACCTTAGCCAAATATATATAAGTAAGAAGGCACAAAAAAAAGAAACCATTGTATTTTATAGTTCGGGTTTATTGAGTAACGGACCTCAGCCGGTAAATGAAAAAGCCAGTGGAGTAAAAACTCAAAGGGCCTTTGGGTCCGTTTCCTGCCGGCCCGGTCCCTTCGACATCACTGCATCCGACAACGTCACGCACAAACATAATGTATTCCTATCTGTTTTGTTGAAATACTTTTATTTCACAATACATGTATCAATCTGTAATGTCTAGCTACTCTTATGGGGCATGTGTCTTATTTGTAATAAACTTATAACACATATAATATCACGCACATGCACTTTTAAGTATAAGTTAGAGCGGCTTTAGAAGTCTATGGTAGTTAAGGTACTCAGCAGTATTGTATGAACCATATTAAACATCTTAAGGTAACTGGTGATCATATGTAGGATTAAATGTTGTGATTGGTGTCGCTACCATGGGTCTAGCAAAAAGGAGGAGTAGGGAGGGACGAGGTGCCCCCGAAATTTTGGGTCTACCTGTATGCGATTTCCGCTTTACCTCCAGGATCAAAATTTGATATTTGCCACCAGTAAGTTGGCTGTTGGATGCGGCACCAGGCGAATGACTTGCTCTTCTTCGTAGATTAAAAAAAGTTTGTCTAACTCATCTTAATCTCAGGTTTCCCTATTTTAATATAAAAAGCATAGCGTGTTTTATTATCTGTGGAGTATACAGGGTCATTTTGACATTGCGTTACTAAATGAAACCACATTCTCGTCTTCACCTTTGCTGACATTGAGCCAAAAATCGTCCATTAATAACTAATGTTTTCATGAAAAATCCTGGTTTTAGTTTTCTGATTTTTTGATCATTTTGTAGTTTAATGCGAATATGGCGTGTGCGTGAGTATATTTCTGACTGAAAGTATGATGTCGCCGCTGCGACGAATTCTCTTAGAGTAGAAGTAGGGGCTTTAGGGAGCGTAAAATGAAAAATACTTTTTATTAATATTTATTTTGTTCGGAACTTACACTCATTTATTTTACTTCTACGGCTCAAGTAACTTATTGTAAAGTGTTATTTCCAAGTAGATAAGTATGTATTTTAATTTAGTAACGCGATGTCAAAATGTCCCTGTATACTAAACTAAACCAAAAAGTTAACAAATTCCAAAATCACGTGCAGATGGACATCGTAGAAATTTTTTCCTATTGTTGCCGCTCAAGAGGGCAAATAGAGTGTTTGTGAGTGACAAGCGATCAGGGCAAGGAGTGTGCGCACAGTCGGTCACGTGACGGCCAAAACAGACGCACGTGGCTTGCACGTTATATGAAGATTTCGGATGTTCATTTATTGATGTTACAGTTCTTATTAACATGTAGAAGCACTTTAATAAATTGAAACTGATAAACAAGGGGATACAAGCGTTTAGAGTATTTTGTTCAGCGTTTTGAGTCTATTTTTCGCAAAAATATCTATTTATACTTATATACATACATATTGACATATTACATAGGGAATTAATGTTTTCTTGACTTAAACGAAATTATAATATTAATTAAAATCAAGTTTGTTACAATAAAAATCCAAATTCACGGACGAAAATATTAAAATAAAATAAAATGTTTTTTTTTTTTTTCAATGGAAGGTTACACTATATATGGGCACGATGACTATTAATAGCGCTGTGGGTTTAGTTCCCAGTCGTAGTAGTTTGAACATTATTACTTTTCGAATTATTCGCTCAGTCCGATAGCTGTAACAAGACCCCGAATACAGTCTTTATGTAAGACAATAAACCTTTTTCGAGCCGGCCCTTGTCTTGAGTTGTTACACCCTTAACGCTCGTCTCTAGTACCCTTAAGCCCTTAATACTAAATCGAAAATCGACCGACTAGCAATGTATTATATTTTTAAGTCGTAGGACAGTAAACGCGCACGTGAGTTGGTGATATGAGACGACGATTTGTTATTGCGTAAGCCGACAAAGAACCACGTGGGTTTCCCTTAAACACGCACTATTATATAGAACTAGCTTTTGCCCGCGGCTCCGCCCGCGTTATATAGTTTTTCAGGCTAAAGTTTTCCGTTATAAAAGTCACGCTATATATTTTCCCGGAAGCCTGTGTTCTTCCCAGGGTCTCAAACTGTCTCCATACCAAATTTTATCCTAATACGTTGGGTAGTTTTTGAGTTTAACACGTTCAGGCAGACAAATTCAGCGGGGGACTTTGTTTTATAATAAATTTTTATATAACTTTTTAAAAGGAACAATCCCGTCATACATCATTGTTGCATAACTTTAACCGTTTACGCAGCGCACGCAACAGAAGCTCTCAAAAATAATATATTTTCCCCGTTTTTGCAACATGTTGAAACTGTTACTGCTCTGCTTCTATTGGTCATAGCGTGATGATATATAACCTATAGCACGCCACGAACAAAGGGCTATCCAACACAAAAATATTTTTTCAGTTCGAACCGGTAGTTCCTGAGATTAGCCATTTCTGCTCCGCTCCTATTGGGTGTAGCGTGATGATATATAGCCTATAGCACTCCACAAACAAAGGGCTATCCAACACAAAAAGAATTTTTCAGTTTGAACCAGTAGTTCCTGCGATTAGAGCGTTCAAACAAACAAACAAACAAACTCTTCAGCTTTATATAATAGTACTAGCTTTTGCCCGCGGCTCCGCCCGCGTTATAAAGTTTTTCGGGCTAAAGTTTTCCGTTATAAAAGTCACGCTGTATAATTTCCTGGGAGCCTATGTTCTTCCCAGGGTCTCAAACTGTCTCCATACCAAATGTCATCTTAATACGTTGGGTAGTTTTTGAGTTTAACTCGTTCAGGCAGACAGATGCAGTGGGGGACTTTGGTTTATAATATATTTTTGTAGAACTTTTTAAGAGGAACAATCCCGTCATACATTATTGTTGAATTACTTTAACCGTTTACGCATCGCACGCAACGGATGCTCTAAAAACTAATTAATACATTTTCCCCGTTTTTACAACATGTTTCATTACTGCTACGCTCCTATTGGTCATAGCGTGATGATATATAGCCTATGGCACTCCAGGAACAAAGGGCTATCCAACACAAAAATATTTTTTCAGTTCAAACCGGTTGTTTCTGAGATTAGCCATTACTGCTCCGCTCCTATTAGTCATAGCGTGATGATATATAGCCTATAGCACTCCACAAATAAAGGGCTATTCAACACAAAAATATTTTTTCCGTTCGAATCGGTAGTTCCTGAGATTAGCTACTACTGCTCCGCTCCCATTGGGTATAGCGCGATGATATATAGTCTATAGCACTCCATGACCAAAGGGCTACCCAACGCAAAAAGAATTTTTCAGTTTGGACCGGTAGTTCCTGAGATTAGCGCGTTCAAACAAACAAACGAACAAACAAACAAACAAACTCTTCAGCTTTATATAATAGTATAGATATAGATTAAGGAAGAATCGGGGTTAGGGAAGAACGGATTTATATAGAATTCTTGATATTTCATTGAGCATACGAAACAAGCGCATTCCGTCACTTCATGTCGATTTTGTTTTTACACGAGCATGGCTAATTACCCCCAGCACATTGTAGTAAGTGTAGGGTGCAGATAGAGTAAGTTGACTCGCTAGTAGACGTAATTATGTCGGTCTACTCCACCAATGAACTGATGCAGCGAGGTAACTTTCCCGTGCCCATCTTAAAAATAAATTCAATCCCAAATCTTATTCCAGTTTACTTTCTTACAATTCTAATCCCTATTGTAAGGGCCTAACATACAATGATTATTCAAAATTCTAACCCACTTTCCCTAGCTGTTAGTAGCGGTGGTAAATAAGGCGTTAGGCAGGCGTCACGCGGTGGGGGTGTTCGTGCGTTCGCGTTAAACGTTCCTTATCGTTTGCCCGTCGTACGTGCCTCATTAACTTTGCTAGGAGGTTCGGTTGGATATGGTGTGGTTTTTGTATGGGGCCAAATAATTTTATAGGAGACGATCCAGAAACTGATTTTTATTCGACAAAAATTTTAATCAAGATAATTTATATATATTAGTTTTTTTTATAATACGTTTGAGGTTGGTTAGAATTTGAGAACTAGCGCCCATACAAAAAGCGAACATGTCCTTTACAAGTTGTTGCCTAGAACTATTAGAGGGGTGGACTTTAGACTGATATCCGTGGTTTCATTCGTACCAGTATCTAATATTACATCGGTCAATAAGTTCCGAGCCTAGGTAAGAAAAAAAGTTTTTTTTGACATAATTCGTTTTTATTCATCAAGATAGTCTCCTTCAAAAGTGATACAATCAATCCAGCCCAACGATTTGTCTAACCCTTCGAAATACGCTTCAGTTTCAGCGATCACTTCTCCATTTGGGCCAATTTTTTTTCCGGAAAGCATTTTTTTCAGTTTAGCAAACAGGTAATAGAAGCTGGGAGCCAAAGCTAGAGAATATGGTGGGTGAGACCTCAACTCAAACTTTAATTCATGCAGTTTTGCCATTATGGCGACCGCTGTGTGACCCGACATTGTCTTGATGGAAAAGCACTTTTGACTTTTGCATTTGAGGCCGTTTTTTTCGCGATTTTATGCTTCAGACGCACCAGTTATGCCATATAATATTTGCTATTGATCCTTTCTCCCTTCTGAAGATAATCAATGAATATTATAACTTGCGCATGCCAAAACACGGAAGCCATAACCTTGCCAGCTGACATTTGTGTTTCTGGTCGCTTTGGACGCCTTTCATCGATTGCCGTCCATTCATTTGACTGCCGTTTTGACTCTGGAATGTAGTGGTGGATCCAGGTTTCGTCCGTTATCACATATTGCAAGAAAAATCCGTTTTATTTCGCCTTAAAAGCTCCAAACGGCACTCTGAGGCTTCAACACGTTGATGCTTTTGGTCAACGGTGAGCAAACGCGGTACTCACTTTGAACAGAGCTTTCTCATAGACAAATGTTCTTGCAAAATGACAAATGCATTGCCTTTTGATATCTTTAGAATGTCAGCTATCTCCTGTAACATCACTTTACGATCTTCGAAAACGATTTTGTATACTTTTTATGTTATTTGGAATCACAACCTCATTTGGACGTCCTGAGCGTTCAACATCTTTGGTGTCTGTATGCCCACGTTTAAATTCAGCAAACCAACGTTTAACTGTTGCTTTTGATGGAGCAGGGTTCTCATAACATTTATCGAGCCAAACTTTTGTTTCAACGGTATTTTTTTCCATTGAAAAACGATGTTTAAACAACACTCGAAATTCTTTTTCTTCCATTGTTTTAGACATACTCAAAGTAGCATCACTAAAATCACTGTAACTTTTTTACAAATTGTTAAAAGTTTATGAAATTTTGACATGTGTTACATAGAGGTCAGTAATTTTTGAAAGTCGGTAGTATTTATCCGTAACAGCGCAATTTATATATTAGGCTCGGGACTTATTGACCGATGTGTTATTTAAAATATAGGAAAGAATACAAAATATGAAGTGACTCTTGGATCGTGATGTCCAGAAACGATCTAACCTACATACTGGTCGAAATTAAAGTAATGATTTGGTAAATTCCATCTACGTAGGGTTTTACGTCACAAAACTTATGAAGCTGTATTATATTTTTTCCTGTATGAATAATTAAAATAGCGTTTTACCCTTAAAACCGGGTTCACAACTTATGAGCCACAAAAAGTAATTTTCACTGCAGCATTGCTAACCCGTCAAAGGCATTACGCACAGTCATGGAATATTATAAAACCCTTGAAGATCGCTGTCTTTGTTTCGTTAAACAATGACGAACAATTTTGAAGGAGACAATGTTGCTAGCTAAAGCTGATTAAAATGAGATGGTATTTCATACCCCAAATATGGAATGTCATTTTGTCTATATATTTTTTTTAGTTTTATCCTTCGTTATTATATTGCGATTAAAGATCATATATCCTGCCGTCTAATGTCAAGGATTTATGATAGGATTCCTTTACTTTGGAAACTTGTGACATGAGTATTATGAATTTACTATACTTTAATAGTAGGTCAGTTAAGACGTAATTTTTTTATTTACTCTCGACTTACTATTATACTGACCCTGTCCTCTCTCATCATGGGCGTCAATACTCTTCGTTTGGAGTAAGTATATCTTACATCTTATCTTACTAATATAAATGCGAAGGTACGTGGTAATTTTTGGAGGTCTGTTAGAAGTAAGCGCAGAAACAACTAAACGGTTTTGAATGAAATTTCGCCCAAGGTTAGAATATGTCTTGGATTAACACTTTTTATCCTGGTAATTTGCTCCTATAAGAAATACTGGAATTTTTAAATAGATGGCGCTGGCTTCGTAGTGTTTTAGGGACCTTCGCAGCGGAAAAGAGGCAAAGTCGCGGGTAACATTTAGTAAGTAATGGTAACATATATTATGAAAGTTAGTCAATCAGTTTTAGAGGTTATTTCGTAATGTCCAAGCATGTACAATCCGTCAGTTAATGCGTTTGACAGTCGATGTAGATTGTCTCATATGATTACAATTTATCTAGTAGTGCACTTCGATATCCCTTTGGAATTAAATGCGTGAGTTTATGATAAAAATCCCGCACTGTAATTCAGTGCATGTCATGTAATGTTCGGCGAAGGAATCCCGTGGGATTTGGAGGTCTGATTCTATCTCCATCGAACCTTACAGTCTTACATAAGAGTTATATATAGCTTTACTTTTACCTGTAAGGGTCTAGTGGGTTAGTTCGTGTAAAATGTTTTTAGTTTGATTGTTGTGTTGAGTTTCACTGATTCTTTCTCTCCTGTCATTGGTCATAAACAATAGTTAACATACGTATATATAATGCTTACCAGGACATCGCACTGGAAAGTGCTCTATACTATGCTCTACATTCTAAGATATTATATATTATGCTGTGTAAAAATATACGTGTTTGTAAGTTCCAAAATTTCTTACACTAATAGTAAGGTACAGCATTTCTCAAGTCTGAACCCTATAGCTTGCTTTTCATTCCGAGAACGGGATTTTAACTGAAGGAGCAGGGATAAAGGTAGTAGAACTTAAACAAGATAGTGAGTTAATCATATACTCACCCCTTTTATCGCCGAAGGGGTAGACAGAAACGCAACCTGTGCACCCATTTTCCGCCGTAGATATTTCGTCCCATGAACACAAATTCTAGACTCCGAGCTGATACTAGAAAAAAACAATATAACTTTGGCCGACCCGGGGATAGAGTCTCAGGCCTCAGCACAGCAGTCGTACTGTAATTCACTACGCTACCAAAGCGGTTAATTTTGTTCATCAATTTACAACAAATTATCGTTGTATTAATACTTGATATTCTGAAATGTTGATAGCCTCGACCTCGACCGTATTTAGACGCGTTATTTTAGGGGAATTATTGGGTTGGAAGTTATAGATTGTCTCCTAACAAACATTTTTGATAAGCGATTAACTCCATCAGAGGTTTGCCTCATTGACTCGCCAAATATATATTAAGAAGAAAGTAACAAACTAATGACATTAAACGATACTTTTTAATGGACATTAACAAAGTAAATGCAGCTTGGAGTAGTATTAAATATTTGAACAAAAATATAAATATTATATTTTCCGTTAGACAGAGGTATTAAAAACGTCCATATTATAATTATTAGTTTTAGCTAGCATTACGTATCTTTATCCGAAATTTTACATGCATATACTAAATATCTAGGGTAAGCCCCAGATACAGATATTGGTTTGTAAGAAATGGATTTTTTTTGTATATATGTGTGTGAATCCACTGCATCTGATGGTAAGTGGAGTGGGGTCCAATAGAATGTCGACTGACGAGAGATGATTGCCCCTCGACAGTAGACACAATTATGCCGGCCTGTTGGAACCGGATATACACATTCTGATTTACGCAACACACTTACGTGGGCCACTATGGCGGATTTTAACACCTTGTACACGGTGGTCGCTATCCGACCGGATATAGACATATCCTATCACCAACTATTTTTAACTAATATATAAAAATAACAAACAAGGGGCCCAGATTCACATACCATTTCCCCAATACGGCTCAGTTGTCAGCAAATCGCGCGAACAGTAAGCGCCCGAGGCTTAATTTACATACACTATCCAGCATTAAAGTTGTAACGTTAATGACTATGGACGGAGCCGATAAACCCTGCTTCAGACTTTAATTCAAGCATATTGAGTGATTTAGTATCTAAACGTGGATGTTCTGATCAATCGTGTATGCGAACGGCTATCTATATTTTGAATTTTTTTTTAAATGTTTCAAGATTAGTGCTAAAATTGATAACAATTAATACCAGCAGCAGCACTTATACAGACCAAACATCATGAAATAACATTTTCTAATGTATCCGAGGTGAAGGGTTCATATTAATCGATTCCTGCCGGCTTCCCTTTCATAATTTATGTCTAATTATTAGAACAATTTGCGGACCGCATTTATGCAAGTACCTGTATCCTTATGCGGGTTACCTTTCGGAAAACTTCACCCTTCGCTACTGTAATGTACCAAAATTGTTTGATCGTGTGTTAGTTTCAGTTCAAGTTTTTGCAGTCATTTTTCGCTAGGGATGATTTAGAGATGGGTTGGAATAGGGATTTAGATTTAGGGTGTCGACAATATTTATAAATATTAGTTAATTTTGAGTCACTACAAATTTGGAACTTCATTTTGATTTTCTATGACAGTGCCTCTTGAGCTAAACTTATAATTTAGTCTAAATGTTCACAACACGTTTGCTCTATAAACCATAATTTTAAAAGCTAATAAATTTTATCGAAACCATTTTTGAAACAGTTTTGTAAAGTGCAGATCGTCGGTGTCTTCATTTACTAGATTATATTTAACAAATTACGCAATTTTCCCTCGAGAATTTATGTTAAAAAGGCTAATACTAAACCAGCATAGCCTGAATTAGCCTTAAGCACCGGCCAGTTTAATTAGAACCTAAGCCTAGAACTAAGCCGATTTCTCAGCAATTTGGACGGGAGACTGAAGTGGTAGAGTCATGCTGTAGACAATAATATGTCTACAGATGAGCTTAACCGAGGCAATAACACTTACAAAAAATCAACACGAAGTGACAGATTTCTGCCATGTTTTGTATCATGAGATTTCCGAACGCCCTTCTTTAGAGATCGAGAAGCCTTATTGGTTAACGTGCCCTTTATGAAAAAATATAAATATGCCATCCCATTGGGCCAGCTTTGGTTATTTGGGCGTTTTCTGAAGATCTTTTTTAGGTTCTGACAGACATTCTCATTTTTATTGACTTTCCCGTATTCTTTTCACGCGTGCATCCACCGACAACCCGTGTTGGTTTGTCGTCCCTGTTTTTTTCCTTTATACTATAAAGTTTATAGCCTCCATCTATGATTCTAGCATTGTAGTCGTTAATGGGCCGTGTACATCTCTTAATGTTAAAATCTCCTTTGCCAGATTTTTAAAAAATAAACACCGAAAAGCATTTAAGAAATTTGAACTTACTAAGATTAAAGCAATGAAATTATATTAAGAGCTGTTTAAGCTAAATTCTGCAAGATCTTAGAAAAAGTCGCGTTTAATAAAAATAGCTTATGGATATACTCTACTGTGCTTATTGTCAAAATGAAAAGCCAATTGTGTTTAATAAATAGAAAATAGATAAACTTAAATTTCATTTATTTCTAGGTATTCATTTCTCTCGAGTGGCCGATTTTTCGTCCCAAGTTTTATAACCTTAGTTCATAGTTTTAGGTCGTTTGTACATTACATACATACATACAAAAAGTACGACGCGCATTAGATTTGTGCTCTCTCTTATCTCATTTTGAATAGGTGTACATTACCATTGCAAATAATATGCGATAATGGTGTTTGTCTACAATATAAAAACGGCAATAAATTCCGAAAAATAGGTTAATTTTAATGTCTAACATTCGCGTAAACATAAGAAATCATTAAGGTGCTTGTTAGTTTAGTTTGAAACGTCAATCTGCTTAAAACATCCAGTGTATCTACTAAAAGGTGAAATGTATAAGCAATTTTAAATATGGTATGCTCAAACAGCCCCAAGATAGACGAAAAGCACCTGATGACGAACTAGTCATCTACTACATATTTTTAAAATTATTTTTGAGTAGGTATTTTCAAATATTCTATCATTGTCGAAAATTTGATTGTAATTTTTTTTTATCGCTGTGGTGAAGAGTCCAAACCTTTAAAGGGGATTTTTGTGCCATATTTGTAGTAAAGTGAGCAGTAAACGAGCAAACGCGCGTTCCTCCGTCTAGTACGCGCTCACACTAAATTTTACCAACAAATTCAAGTTCATAGAATATGTTGTTAAAAATTCAATAAGTAATTTTCGTTTGCTGTTAACGTTAAATAATGCAAGCTCACGAACCCTTTTAAGATCTCTTCGAGATGGAACTTTGTGGACGAAGTATTTTGTTTCGGGCGATTAGATGGCGGCTTTTAAAAACTGTTGGGGATCAGTGACTTTAGAATTTATAAAGATTGCGGCTTCCGATTTTTTTTGTAGACTTGAGTCCGTTGGTTATGGATTAGGAAGCGACCAAGCGTGAGATATCGGACAATGAAACGGTATAGTCTTGTATATTTCGAAATAAAAGGCTTTAGGAAATGTTTAAAAACTTCTGTTTGAATGCTATTCGTCACATAAATGTATAAGCTGGCTAAACAAGCACACGACCAGTTTTATATATACATAAGTATAGATAAGAATGTGATGGAACAGTGACTAGTAAAACACTAATTGCTCAATAAATCATGTATTCCAGTCCCTTTTAAACGTTCCCTTTCAAAATCATACGGAGAAGAAAGCTCAGTATGTTAAGATCTATAGTATTTCTGCGTATATCATTAACAGCACCAAAATATCGAGGTGACTTGGTCTTAGCAATTTCACTGATGGTGAACATTAACCATTACAAT
Source organism: Manduca sexta (assembly GCF_014839805.1). Classification (NCBI taxonomy): domain Eukaryota; kingdom Metazoa; phylum Arthropoda; class Insecta; order Lepidoptera; family Sphingidae; genus Manduca; species Manduca sexta. Next base: position 8,082,990 of record NC_051135.1, on the reverse strand, counting down.
AGAATAGAAACGACTACTTAAACAACTAGAAGTGTTATAACAGCCATACCGACAATGACATAAGTCCATTAGGTAACACGCTTCAAGGAAATATAATAATAATCCGTCAGTTAACACTCGTAAATCGAGCATTTACAAATGGAGCACCTTTGCGTGTCCAGAGACGAATTCGGGAGTTTATACTCTTTAAGATAAAGTTGGTAGATGGGTCTGAATTTGACCTCTAGCAATGCATCGGTAAAAAGTGCATTCGATTCCTTGCAGCCATTTTTCACTTCCGTTGCTTAAATAAAGACCCCAACCACCTATATGAGTTTTTGTTCAATATCTATAATGTACGGACTTTGTTATATGTAAAGATATCATTCGAAGTCTGCAGGGAGAGCTCCATTACAAAGTTACTAATACCGAAGACGCAATTAATTCAAGTCTAAGTGTTCCCCCGATAACACACATCTTAATGTGGGTCAAGATTACGTCAGTTGTATTTAAATACGGTCCTGAACATCTCTTTATTTTTTTCTCTTAAGCGGAAAATCTAAGAACTCCTTTGAAGATTGCTTTATACAGAGCACGCTTCGGTGGACTGCGGGGGCGTGGGGTGGCGCTGGAAGGGAGAAGTTTGTATGAAAATTTGTCATGAGTCTTTTCTCCACTTGTATCATGCCATTTATCTGTGCTTTGTGCGGACTTTTATTGTTATACTAGCGTCGGAGTGGGTGTTGCTTGCTATCAATAATTTTCCTTGTTATGCTTCAAAAAATTTATTGTAGTTGGAATTTTAAAGTATTCCAGTCTTAAAGTTAATTTAAACAAAAGTGACAACTATATTTCGCTTGGTCTTAGTTTATTCAGTGTTCTAATTAGTATAAATTGATTGGCGAGTTTATTTCCGTTAAATGATGACGTGCCTACTAGTCTGTAACGTTATAAGCATATTGTTATACAAGTGCCTAATGTGTGGAGTACCTACATAATGTCTTGCTGGTGGTAGGATATATTTTATATCCGCTCAGATACCGAGCACCTTACACAAAGTGTTAAAACTAGATATAGCGACTCATGTAAATGTGTCGCGTTCCGGGATCAGCCTGTGTATATCCGGTTCTAACAGGCCGACATAAAATAAAAAAAAAGTGTTTTTGTATTAAATAAAATCTCTCACCAATGTTAAATAATTACAGTCTAATTTGGAGATTCGTCCTCATTAACTTTTCACACTAAGTTGCTGCTACACCAACAAGAAGATTAAATACACAAATAAAACGTACAAATAACATCACTATGTCTAACACGTATAGGCCGCCATCTTGAACATTTATTTTTTATTCCAACTATCCCGCCAATGAAGATATTGTTTTTATCTTCTTAATTAACGTTCCCTAGTGAAATAAAGTTAGAAAAAGTATTACGTGAGTCTGGCGCGGGTTAGGTCTTATAAATATTACTAACCGCCATTTCTTTGGTCTAAGCGGACGAGCACAAAAAAGCTATTTATCTAATGGTCAATAAGCAACCTTTTTTAGCAAGGGGTGTGTTATGGAAGAAAGGTCTTACATAAGCCCTATATTACTGAAGGGGCAGGCAAAGACGTATTTCATGCAGCTTCGGCCTAGTTTATTTATTTCCATTCTCTGTAATAGGAGAAACGCTTTATTTTTGTATTGATTGCGTATAATAAGTTTTATTAACAAGAAATTAGAATTACTTTGAGTTTTCCATTTAAGATCGATCTGAGTTATAGTGATTAAAATTATTAGCTGATATGACGATAGAGTGTAGATTCGCCCGGCGCCCCTAGCATAATCTTGAGATGAATATGATCTGTAAAATATGGGCAGTGGTGGCTCTAAACGACGCAGGGCCACAGGCGAAATAAAAAAACGAAGCGAGGCCCCAGGCGGAGACAAAGATTCCCCGGTTTTAATAGTTTCAGTAAAATAGTAAAGAAGGTGCTCCAAGGCACCGCACGTGGCCCCGAGCAGTTGCCCGGTTCGCCTCCTCCAAAGGCTGTCTCAGAATATAGTTGTAGTAATTGCCTAATCTTTTGAAAATAAAAGCGTAATCTTAGTATTAATTAATAAATAAATGGGACACGTATTTAAATCACTCTAATCTCATAAAATGTACCAGGCGCACATAAAAACAAAGGTATCGTATACCTGTTTTGGAAGGGTGTTCGCTGCCGACTGCCAAATGCGGATTGCGTCTCCCTTCGGCACTTCGGCATCGATTGGGTGGAAAATTCGCCGATCCTGTTCCAGATAAGACGTCGGTTACACTCCATTGAATATTTTCAACAGTATTTTTTTATTTCAAAGATAAAATAACTTCCCTCGGGATGCTCGGGTGTTACTTTTTTAATATCTTATTTTTACAGCTTCATTCGTGTTTCGTGGTTGATTATGTATCTGTTTATTTGTGCTGTATTTCGACGTGTATTGTGTTATGGAGTTTGATACGAATGTTGTGTGACTACAATTTACTGAGTTTAGATGAAAAAATTCAAATGCAGAATTTGATTGGAATAGTATCTTAATATTATCACATAGATAAAAAATACGTAAATTATATTCAAGTTAATATTGACAACTTGCATTTAATTCCTTTTTGGCATCGAATTCAGTGTATTAGCTGTTCCAATAATAATTCGGTTCTGCTTTTGTAAAAACTTTTATTATTCACTTTGTAATATTTGACATTTATTGGTAACCACTTTATAATATGATGTTTACTGTACGACACTTCAACCTCGAATGTGCGTGTTCCCATCGTTGGTTCTCAGGAGAGCCTTCATGAATAAATGAATGAATGAATGATTGAATGAATGAACGTTAAAAGTCAATTCACTATCTGATATTATGGGAACACGCCCATAAGGGGCATATATATTCTCACAAAACAAACAAAATAAATAGTAATTACAATAAATAGTGTCAGAAACACTCATATGAAGTGTAGCCGGATTTAAATACAAACCCAGTTCATAAGTTCAGCTACGAAACAAATACGATTCGTTACAAAATCTTTTACTAGAAATCTAAAAATCAATTAGACCCTTCCCCAGGATATGTAATAAGGCATCGGGGACTATTGGAACATTTTACCTTCATCCAGAGTCCCGTTCCAGCCGTTTTTGCGAAATTCCCTCACGTACCGCGCGTGACCTAGCGAACCTTTTCGTGAAGTGTTTAGATTCTGATGTAGACTAAAGGTTAAATTCGAGGTCTTATACGGATCATAGTACTGTTTGTTTTGCTGGTGGTAGGATATATTTTATGTCCGCCCGGATAGCGACCACCGTACACGAGGTGTTTAAACCCGCCATATTGGTCCACGTAAGTGTCGGCGTTCCGGGACCAACCTATGTATTTTTGGTTCCAAAAGGCCAGCATAAGTGTGTCCCCACTCCACTTACCAACAAGTGCAGTCACTTAGCTGTGCACGTATAAAAATAACTAATAGTTTCTGGATGATATACGACAGTGGCTTTATAGTGTATTCCTTTACAATAATTTTCCAGTGCCTGCCCGATTCTTTGTTTTAATATTAAAAAATTTATTAAATCGAACACAGTCATTAGTCGCATATGATTGAATCCCTCCTCGTCGAATTTTAATTTTAATTTATAATTAGGGGTCAAGCTCTACGTAGATCAGTTAGGTACCTACTCAGGTGATAATATTATAGTGCACAAGTATGTGCCCAAAGTCTCCCGCCGCGTCTGTCTGTCTAAATGCGACAAACTCAAAAACTGCGGATAGATACCGATAACGGACTTAAATGAAATATACTATGCTTATAGTTCGAGGCCCTGAAACGAAAATATGCTACTTTTTATTCCTAAAAAACTGTTTTACCTGGCCAAAGCCGCGAGCAAAAGCTAGTTGATTAATATAAAGTCTTTTATGATCTTTAAAACGTAAAGATAATGTAGACTCCGGAAATTATATCAACCTTAATCCATATTCAGGTAATCCACACATTGTAAAAGACGTTATCTTGGAAAATTTTATCCCTGGTTATTAAGCATTGGAAGCTGCAACTAGATTTGAGGCTCCGACGAGCTCGAGGACTACGGCTTAAGTCTAACAATGACTTATGCTTACAAGACTTTATTATAGACGAGCTGTCTTAGGTTAGCTATTGTGTGATAGAATATAGAATTTATAGTTCTAAGCAATTTATGGATAAGAAAGAAACGTATGTGTGTTGCCATATGCGCACTTTATGTAGAAAATCATTTCTGTAACATTGTACTAAAGCCTGCTCTGCAGACTGCCCTTGCAGTGTTGTTATTAATTTGAGAAGGAATCACAAATCTTACTAAAATTACAAATATATTTTAGTAATATTTATGATTATCAGCCCTGTATTATATTATATCCTACTGCTAAGCACGGACCTCCTCTACTACTGAGAGAGATTAGGCCTTAGTCCACCACGCTGGCCTAGTGCGGATTGGTAGACTTCACACACCGTCAAAATTTCTATATAAAACTACTCAAGTATGCAGGTTTTCTCACGATGTTTTTCTTCACAGTTAAAGCTAGCGATAATTCATAAAATATACACACGTAGGTTTAGAAAAGACAGAGAAGTGTGCTCTCGCGTGTTAAACCTGTGGACATTCGTCTCGGCAGTCCACACCCAACTAGGCTATCGCCGCTTCTTCGCTTGCCAAAGTTTGTGAAAATTATAATTGGATGGTAGAATTTTTATTAGAAATAAACGCAGGAACTGCAGAACGGATTCCGATTAAATTTGGCACAGATGTACAAAGTTATGGATTAACTTATAGATGATTTTTTTATCTGGAATAGTTTTTATAGGCGGGCGAAGTCATAAGCAGCGCCTAGTGAGCACTCAAACGCCAGATGTTAAACGCGAGTAAACGGATTCAATTCGCAAATATTTGTTTAGGATCGTAATGTTTTGTCACCAGGTGGCCCTGTAGTTCCTTACACCCATGAGAAGGTAATCGGATCATGTAGTGTGATCTACTATGTATTACTGGCATACTATATACATATACTAGACTATCCCAATGGCGTATTTGTAATACTTACACGGCACGAGTACGATAACTGCGCTGCCCTGGGTTCGAATCCCGGGTAGCGACAAATATAATTTTGGCTGGGTTTTTCCATATTAAAACTTACTCAGTCACAGCTCAGAGTCAGGAAGTTCAGCGGTGTGTTAGCCCCGTGCCTAAGAAAGCACATAAAAGTGTTGGTATTGCGCCTGAACTCTCTCTGGTTATGTAAGAAGATAAGTATGTGGTTTTACTACGTTATGTCTAAATGGGCCTGTATACAAGATACCAACAAGTTTTCCAACGTTAATATCTAACTCGAATCTAAGATATTGTCTCAAACAGATAACCGATAAACGATTTCACGCTGAGCTGACAAAAGCCAGTCTAAACGTAATAATAAAAATACTCAATATTTATAAATAGCTTCAGGGGTCTCATGGGTGGGGGTGGTGTCCCCCACGGCTTCCTGCTAGCTGCGGTGCTGTTGCAATAGTGGTTATAACACAAATGTTTTTCAAAAGACAATAAAAATAAATGCGAACAAAGATAATTATTTCTTCTGTTTGAAATAAAATCTTAAATAGTCTTTCAGGATAGATTCTATATTGACGCTATATTGCGTTGAACAATAAATAAAATAAAATGCTTTATTCATCACGTAGGCGAAAATAGTTGCACTTATGATAAGTCAAGGTACATGAGAATATTTAATTATTACTTAATTAAATTAGCTTATATATACAAAGCCAATTTATATTGAAAAAATAAAATAAATGAAAAAATATGGTAAACAACGAAGCCAGCTTGGGCTGGCAGGAAAGAAGAAATAAAATGATAATAACAATAACAAAAGAATGAAAAAACAACAAGAACAAAAACAAAATACGTTAAAATGAAATGTTACGTGAAGAATTTTCTCATGATATGTCAAAGGAATATTTTCTTATAAACATTATTGTGCACAAATATTTTATTTCATATCTACTTATTTATTCTCACGACGCTGCTCGTGTAAATGTCAATTACTATTATTATTACAGAACCTTCTAAAGACTTAATAACGTCTTGTATTTCGGGTTTTATTCGTTTCGTGAAAGATCATTGAGTGAGGTAGTCAAAACTTTACACGTAATTATCTAAAAGTATTAAAACATTATAATTTTCATATTCATAATAATAGCTTAAACTCGCAGCTACGTTTATGTGACCTTTTTAACGGAAAAATTAAGGCAGAGCTGAATAGTAACTACTAACTTATGAGTAAATCTATCTATGTGTTATTTTTCGGAAAATATTCAATGCAGTAGCTTATACAATAACAATTCAAAAATTTTTGCATTGTAGGTTTTTTTAAAACTAAAATAGCAAATACAAATCCAAGATTTTCATAAATGCTTGATCACTTAAACATCACTTATATTTTGATACATTCAAACTAAAACTTAATTCGAAACTCGTTTATTAAAACGCTTTGAAGATCCAATTCTCCTTTGATATTACACTCAACTTCAGACTTTGAACCAAATCCAACTATCTTGAAAACAGCCCATTAATTGCAATAAACGATGTCCAAAATCTCACCTGTTAACCAGACGGGCATCCAGTGCGCATGTCTTGTTTGTAAATCGGGACAGTGCCGTGTCGGCGACGTTACGCTGAGCACACGTCACGACTCTCCCAAGACAGTCGTAACACGCTCGCGAATCGCAACTATCATTCATGAATAAAACTTTATTCCAAATTTAATTGTAATAAAATTACCATATCTCTGATAACTTTCAATTAATTATCCAGTAATTTGCAGTCATATGTAATCAGTATTTAAATTTGTTTTTGGAACGTGAATGGAATATGCGTTTTGAATTTTGAATTTGGGACTGTTCAATTTAATTGTAATATTACAACTGTCATTTATCTGTAATCAAAATGTGGTGGATTCTGCGACGTGCTCGCCTCACCGGCGCCTCCCTCTTTAGCCAGGTGTCGGGCACCAACAACAACAACAACACTAAAACAGGTACGACTAATTACAGACCATTTTGTTTTTTGTCGACTTTTTACGGTATAAAATTACCTGTGAATATTTTACAATGCTAACAAATAAGTTAGTCATATATTTAAATGAGACACTTTTTTAGAAAAATAAAAATTTTCATATTCACACGATACTATGTATTATAATTATTTATCATTCATTTGTTAACGTATTAAGCCTGGAATTTCAAGTCAGTTTGGTGTTTGCCCCTTAGAACGTAACGCGGTCGTCGGATTACCCTATCCCCTAAAGATTCTCAACTTAGGCATAACCAATTTAAGACCTAAATTAAGTTAATACAAGTATGAATATTAAAATTCAAGACTTGTAATGGACAGAGAATTTGATCTTCATTTTAGGATTTAGTTTGAAGAAAGTTTATTTAAAGTAAATAAAGCACTTAAATATACTTAGACTAAGTTCAATAGATGAGAAATTATTATAGAAGTAGAAGTTTTCAAACGGTGTATCACCTGCGGCATGATTTATTGAATGAGTTACTCCAGATAATTCATCTTTTCTTTTGTCCTTCTCTCGAAATTTTTTACAGAATTCACAAGAAAACTAAATTAATAATTTAAGTTCAGAGTCCAATGCAACACCTAGAATTTAAAACAAAACTCAATATGTGTATTTGTTTTCGAACATGCCATAATTGTTTCGACTGATGGGATAATTGTCTGTCGTTAGTTGATATTATATCTGGACGCTACTTCACTTAAAATCAGGTGCAGTTGAGTCATTGAGTCGCACAAGTATAAAGAAAAATACTATAAATAACGTTTGTAGCTCGGTGTATGACTTATATTTCGAGTCTTTGGGAGATGAAAAGCTGTCATAAGACCGGTAAAACCAACATGACTGTTCAGCTTTCCTTAAAGCTGGGCAGTTGAATCAATATACCTTTCTTTCGAAAGAAAAATCACCTAGCTATTTGATAACGGAAGCTTGTACCTGAGTCTAGTTAAAAGATGCTGGTATTATCATAAATGTAGGACTGATAAGGCTGAATGGAACTTTGAGGTTATACAATAGAAGTCATTGGATTTCAACTAGGTAAGTTGAGGACGTTGTAGAGCAAGGTATGCGCAATACAAAAAATACTTCAATATCGTTATATTTTATAAGAAGTGAATCATAATATGGAATACCAGACATTAAATATTGTAGGTTAGGCTAGTATAATTATAAGACGATTAGGCTGTCGCGCTATCTGCAGGGTAAGCAGCATGACTGGCCAAAACTATAACACCTGATTTAGATGCGTGCTTTCTTATTCGGATGTATCCATTTTTCATAATTCATAGTCATATTCGTGCATAAATTACTCATCAAAATATCATTAGACGAAGATAAAAATATATTTAACTATAGTTATCGTTATAATAGAAACAATTCGTTACATTATAAGAAATAAGACAAGACACAGGTTTCTGAAAAGAAAAAAATAATTATTTGTCCTTTAAAAACTGCGATACGAAGATGTCACGTAAAGAAAGAATAAAAAAGGATAAAAAGCAAATGTAGAGCAAAGCAATGATGGATTAAAACAACATGTCGACGATGAGATTGAATCCAGGATGAATATTAAGCTGGCAAGAATGGATGAGGAAATATGACATATCGACAACATCTGTGAATATTATATTGTTTTTAATAATTGAAAGATGGTACGGAATAAATGTATGGCAAAAAAGGATCAATAAATGATCCCAAACCTTAATATAATTTGGAAATTGATCAAAATTAACCAATCAAAATATTCTAATTTCCTTTTTTTTAAGAAATCTCCAAAACATACACAATGCTTCGTAATTATGATATTATTGAGAAGTAAGATTTCTCTGGGATGGGATATTAACAGATATTACTTACGTCAGGTTGAAACACGCTCAGATAATTATTCACACGTATGAATATAGCAATAGCATTTTAAGAATGCATTCGCAGAGCAACACAATAGAGCCCCGTAAAATAAAACGTTCACTGGAGATTCTAAGCGCGAGCTAAGATGCAGTAACATATATTTCCATATTTTTAGCGAAATCCCGCCGTGGTACACCGACAATAGCCAAACGATATTCGACGTTCTTTCGTCTATAAATCTCCCGTCGGAATTTCATTTCTATATACCTTGGCTTTGTAGCGGCAGGCGAACCTTTGTATATAGGTATTTGTGAGTTTTAGACTCTTAAATCTTTGGAGGAATTTGATCATTATTATCATTATATGTGATATCAGATGAATTTTAATTTAATGTCGAGCAGCGAGAGTTTGTATTTCGGAAAATTTTAGAGATGCGCTGTGATTTCTGAAAAGTTTTAGAAATAAAGGTGAACATAAATGCAAATATAAAACCGTTATTTATGCTTAAAATAAAACATGAAAAAATTAAATGAACATTAAAAATCTTTAGTCAAGACAAAACATAAAAAAGTAATATCCGCTTAAAATAGGACATCCGCCTAAAAAATATTGCGGCATTGCGAATTGTGAAACCAATAATTAGGTTACCCCTGATTTCAGTGCTATCATCACGATTAAACTAAATTATTTCAAATTCAGTCATCCTCAGCAGTAAACTGAGACTGCGAGAGGTTCTGGTTTTCTAGTTTAGGCATACGAGTGTTGTTCCCTTTGAAATCGTGAGGTTCAAAGTATGGAAGTGCCTGGTGTGGCGTACACAGTCGACAGCACCTTTGTACAATGGAAATAGGCTCGGTCAACCGTGAGTTGTTTGGCCTTCTGCCTACACGTTGGGAGTTGAAGCGTGAGGTTATGTAATAAAGCAGTAAACATTGGCTGGCTGGTGGCTTTCGTGTTACAGCAGTAATATTATTAAACATGTTATGTGGACGTTTGCCACACGAAACGTTATGGCATTAACACTTTATAATTATTTTGCCCTAAAATTTTGAATGTTTTATACTTCATGAGGATGAGCAAGATCCTCATTGCTAGGTATCTCCCACAGCGAACAGGGACGTAGCTACCGTGTTAGCTCTATCAATGATATGACTCATGGAAATTATAATTGGGAACAATATCCAAACTGGAAGACAGAACACAGCAGTACTTGTATCCGCGACAAAAATAGACAAAAACAATATTTCTAGGATATAGATAAAGCGTACTTACCTTAAGTACTTCTTAATATAAGAAAGCTGACATCTAATATAATCTATAACACCTGTTAGTAGTCTTTGATTCCACGAGAAAATAGGTCAGTGGGAGACATGCAAATTGTGTGAAGAACACGAATATACATCTTCAATGAGGCATGACTATGTTCGAGAGATTCCCACCTACACGCGCCGCTGTGGCTTCTGAAGGATCGACTCCATCGAGAATTATCCGATTTCAAACGATCCCTATCGTTAACTATCGCTAGCCAAGAATAATTATTAAGTCAAATACATTATATTCAAATTCCCTTTAAAACGAAAGGTACCAGTTAAGATTAATAATGGGATTTGTCGGTATTCTTTTATATGGGCGTGGCAAAGTGGCCTCAAAACACTGGCAGTCTATTTAAACTGGATATACACAGGCTAACGGTGAAGGAAAACATCGTGAGGAAACCTGCACATCTGAGAAGTTCTCTATAGGAATTTCGTAGGTCTGTGAAGTCTACCAATCCGCACTAGGCCAGCGTGGTGGACTAAGGCCTAATCCCTCTCAGTAGTAGAGGAGGCCCGTGCTCAGCAGTGGGCGAGTATATAATACAGGGCTGATATTATTTATACACAGGCTGATCTCGGAATACGACTCACTTACTTATGGCACTATGGCGGGTTTTACACCTTCTGTATGGTGGTCGCTGTTTGGGCGGATACAACTCATATCCTACCACCGCTCGATATACCAATGGAATTGCTGAAGGCACTAGAAAATTAGACGATTCAAATTTGTTTCGATTCACCATTATGTAAATGATATTTGTCAGTTTATAAGGCTGTTTTTACATAAAGAAATGGGTGCCTCTGTCAATGATATTATATTTACTTTTTAATAAGTCATTGACCTTAGTAACATTTCTTCCTACGCCTTAGATATAAGCTTATGCATCTATGTCAATATTCCTTTCATCGTCAACGAATAATAACTGATTTCCATTAACATTTTTGCATGTCATTTCCACGAGCGCAGTTTAATGCGATCATGCATTCAATCCCCGTTTCCGATTGCTTTTTACAGCAGGCGGTGGATCCGAGTGCGAAGCTAACATTTGCATATGTGCTAGTGAAAAGAATGATGGACTATTGCCAATATTTTCTTGAATAGAAAGAATATAGTGTGGACTATGTGGTTTTTTAAGTAACGTATTAGAAACATATTGATAACTATTGCTTTAAGGAAATATATAAGATGCTCGTTTAAAAGGTTGGTACCAATTCGAAATTTTAGGAAAAGAGTGATGCACGTAAATATTCCGAGACGACTACTATTCATGATAGACTTGTTTACGGTGCTAATCCCAAAAGTCCCACGCACTCCTCTATCCAAAGACACTAAATAACCTCTTGGGTAATACAAAGACTACAAGAGAGTTAGTCTGTAGCGACATTCGGACATACAGAAATTAGAATTAAACAATAGAAGTTTTTGAGCACCTTTCAGTATCCGCTCCTAAATCAACCATTGAAGAGACGACGGCCGGTCACTACATCCACCTCACTGAAGATCTTCCGTTTTCATAGGGG